>NC_057812.1:545975008-546236121 GCF_018294505.1 Triticum aestivum | reverse complement strand
GACCCTTGAGCCGGCCGACTCAAGGGAAAGAAAAGGCTAGGTGGCAAATGGTAAAACCAATGTTGGGCCTTGCTGGAGGAGTTTTATTCAAGGCGAACTGTCAAGGGGTTCCCATTATAACCCAACCGCGTAAGGAACGCAAAATCCAGGAACATAACACCGATATGACGGAAACTAGGGCGGCAAGAGTGGAACAAAACACCAGGCATAAGGCCGAGCCTTCCACCCTTTACCAAGTATATAGATGCATTAATTAGATAAGAGATATTGTGATATCCCAACAAAAATCCATGTTCCAAACATGGAACAAGCTCCAATCTTCACCTGCAACTAACAACACTATAAGAGGGGCTGAGCAAAGCGGTAACATAGCCAAACAACGGTTTGCTAGGACAAGGTGGGTTAGAGGCTTGGCTTAACAATATGGGATGCATGATAAGCAAGTGGTAGGTTTCGCAGCATAGGGATAGCAAAAGAGCGAGCAACTAGCAAGCAAAGATAGAAGTGATTTCGAGGGTATGGTCATCTTGCTTGAGATCCCGCAAGGAAGAAGAACGAGTCCATGAAGAAGAAAAATGGACGAAGTCGAACGGATCCTCACAAACGCAACGTTACCGGATTACCGAGAAGTACACCGGAAAGAAAGCAAACAACATAGTAAACAACCACCACATAAACATGGCATGATGCACAACCAAGTATGATGCATGTCCGGTTTGATGAAACATGGCATGGCAAATTGCACAAAACAACAAATTAAGTGGAGCTCAATATGCAACGAGTTGCATATTGAGGGAACACCACATCAATTATTTAGTTCACTCTCGGTTAGGTACTCAACAAATTTAAATGTTGTTAAACATGGCAAGAGGTGAGGCAAAAGAAAACTACACATTTAAGGAAGTTTAAATGAGGCCAGAAACAACAACAACAATTCCGGTAAAACCCCATATGCATATTTTATGGTTTGGTACTATTCTGCCCTAAACATAATTTTAGAGTTGTTAAACATGCAAAGTAAAGCCACCATGTTGAACTAGGCATTTTTCTACCCCATTTACATATAAAGTTTGTTAGGTTTGGAGCTACAGTTATTTAGTTATGAAATAAATCATTTTAGCAAGTTAATTAAGCAAGTTTAAACAAACAACAATTTAATCATTTTAAACATGGATGAAAGTTGCAAATTATTAATCTATACAAAATTCTAAGCAAGTTTCATATATTAAGTTTTTTACATGTGATGCACGGTTGTTGAGTTTTAATATGCATGGAGCTTCGGGGGTTTTCTATAAAACTGCAGTCTCCAGATAAATACTAAAACGTTCAGAACTGGAAAAAATGATGCGGGCCGAAACTATCCGGGCCAAAGTGCTTAGAGGGGCGGCCGCTCACATTGGGCCATGGGCCTTGCAGGAAGAGTGCAACCCACGCGAGTAGCGAGGCCACTCGGTCCAAAACGGAAGGAGTCAACGCGGGCACGGCTCGCTCGTCTTCAGCGCAGAGGAAGTAGGGGCGCGGCGGCTGGGAGCAGAACTCCGGCGAGCGGGGCAAATGGGCGGCGAGGCGAGGGACTGCAGCAGGCGACAGCGCATCTTGGGCGGCGGAGCTTGTCGCGGAGGGGCAATGCGGCGGCTCGTGGTGGTCAACGCGCAGGAGCGGGACGAGGCGCGTCCCTCATCTCCTGGACGAAGCAGAGGAGGAGGCACGTATGGACGGCTCTAGCATGGGATCCGGGTCGGGAAAGGTCGTGCTGGAGGAGTCCGGTCGGACCTGGAGGAAGCCGTTGAAGAGCTTGGCTCCTGCGTACCTGGCGAGGTGGAGGGAGGCAGACATGGCAGCGGCAGCGTCGAAGCCCTGTCCATGGCGGCAGAGAGGGAGCAGAGAGATTAGAGACAGAGAGGGAAAAAGAGACGGTTAGGGGAGTGGCTACACTGGCTTGGTTTGGTCGCCGATGGCACTCGGCGGAAGGAAGGTCCGTTGGAGGAGAAGAAGACGACAGGGGCGGAGCTCTCCGGTGGCTTGCATGCTCGGGAACGGGAGGCCTCGGGCGCGAGCTCTTGCTCGATTCAACCGAGAGGAAGACGAGCAGGGACGAGGTGCGAGGGGACGAAGGCGGGTCATGCTCGGCAGCAGAGGAGGCATAGGCGGACGAGGCCGTGGCCTTGATCCATCCTGGATCGGGCGCCGGCTGGCTGCAGGAGAGATCGAGCGTGGGGGGGGGCTGTCTGCGGATCCATTGGACAAGGGAGGATGCGGGATGGATCCCGATGTGGATTCGGAGTGGCGGCGACAGAGAAGGATGGATGGGACATCTCCCTAAAATTTAGGGTTTTGGTCTGATTTGTTAGGGGTTGCCCACTATATATAGTAGGTGGCTCAAAAGAGAGGGGATTAGAGCCTCTAGATTTTGATCGAACGGCTTTGGGTGGTCTAAACAAAGAACGTATGATGTTTAAGATAACTCGGGATTGTTCCGGACCCACTGGTCATGACCGTGCGGATTCGGGTTCGGGGAAGTTTCGGACATGGTTGCGAAGGGTTTTGATGCACTGTGCAAAGAGGGATTCCGACAAAAGGCCAGGTAGGCAAGGGGGGGTTAGGATGGGTTTGGGTTTCGGAGCCTCTGATCACGACCGATGGATCCGATCGAGAGGGGGGGGATAGGTAGGCCTAGGTGGGATGATTGTGACTATGAAGAAGGCCGAGGGCTGCAAGAGAGAAGAGAGAGAGAGACCCGGCAACAGTTTTCGGAGACTGAAAACGTCCGACGTTAGACCGGCTATACTGCCGCTATAGTTAACGGTTGGGCTATCAAACAGACTCCGAACGCGATGAAATTTGATAGGCGGTCTTCCTACACTAAAATAAGACCGCACGCCAACTTTCAACCCATTCCGAGAACATCTTCCGGCCACTTATAAAATAATATTTCAGACGTGCTGCGGGCGCGTGCAAGTGTGTCTAGGCTCAGAACGGACAACAGACGGAACTGGGGGAACCCGGACGGATGCAAGTTTTGAAAACATGCAGATGCAATGCGGATGATGACATGATAATATGCAACATGCAAGCAGATGACATGACAACGACATCGAATAACTGGAAGACACCTGGCGCAACGGTCTCGGGGCGTCACAAATAGGTGCAGAAATTAAGGCTTTCTTAAGTGTTTCAAAGGCTTTTAAACAATCATCATCAGAAACAAAAAGGAATATCCTTCTGCAAGATACTAGTAAGAGGCATAGAAATTTTTGAAAAGCCTTTGATAAATCTCCTATAGAAACCAGCATGACCTAAGAAACTACGAATACCTTTTATATCTTTAGGACATGACATTTTCTCAATTGCATCAACCTTAGCTTGATCCACTTCAATACCTCTTTCAGAAATTTTACGACCCAAGACAATGCCTTCATTAGCCATGAAGTGGCACTTCTCCCAATTCAAGACAAGATTTGTTTGTTCACATCTCTGCAAAACTCAATCAAGATTGCTTAAACAATCATCAAAAGACTTCCCATAAACAGAAAAGTCATCCATGAAAACCTCAACAATATTTTCACAAAAGTCAAAGAATATAGTAGTCATACATCTTTGAAAGGTAGCAGGTGCATTACATAAACCAAAAGGCATATGTCTATAAGCATAGGTTCCAAAGGGACAAGTAAAAGTGGTCTTTTCTTGATCAGGTTGAGAACCAGGTATTTGTGAAAAGCTAGAATATCCATCAAGGAAGCAAAAGTGTGTGTGCTTAGATAATCTTTCAAGCAATTGATCAATAAAAGGCAAAGGGTAATGATCTTTTCTAGTTGCTTTGTTTAGTTTTCTAAAATCAATTACCATTCTATAGCCTGTAACAATTCTTTGTCGAATAAGTTCATTCTTATCATTAGGAACAACAATAATACCTCCTTTCTTAGGAACACAATAAACAGGGTTTACCCATCTACTATTAGCTATGGGATAGATTATACCTGCTTCCAGAAGTTTTAATATTTTCGTTCTTACCACTTCTTTCATCTTCGGATTTAACCGATGTTGGTGATCAACAACGGGTTTAGCATCAGGTTTTATATTAATTTTGTGCAGACATAGAGTGGGACTAATGCCCTTTAAATCATCAAGAGTATATCCAATAGCAGCTCGGTGCTTCCTTAGAACTTTCAATAATCTTTCTTCTTCATGTTCTGAAAGGTTAGCACTAATAATAACAGGATATATCTTCTTTTCATCAAGATAAGCATATTTCAAAGTGTCTGGCAATTGTTTTAATTCAAGCACAGGATCACCTTTAGGTGGAGGAGGACCTCCTAGAGTTTCAATAGGCAAATTGTGTTTAAGCAGAGGACGTTGTTCAAAGAAATTTTTATCTATTTCATTTCTTTCATGCATATGTAAATCATTTTCATGGTCTAGCAAATATTGTTCTAAAGGATCAGTAGGTGGTACAACAGTAGAAGCAAGACCAATTAATTCATCCTTAATAGGCAATTCTTTTTCATGAAGATTTCTATTAAACTTGGAAAAATTAAACTCATGAGACTCATTACCAAAACTAACACCGACAATTTGTTTCTCGCAATCTATCTTAGCATTATCGGTGTTCAAGAAAGGTCTACCAAAGATAATGGGACAAAAGTCATCTTGTGGGGCACCAAGAACAAGAAAATCAGTTGGGTATTTTATTTTCCCACACAAGACTTCAACATCTCTAACAATCCCAATTGGTGATATTGTGTATCTATTAGCAAGTTTAATAGTGACATCTATGTCTTCTATCTCTGCGGGTGCTATGTCATTCATAATTTCTTGATATAAGGAATAGCACTCACACTAGCACCTATGTCACATAAACCATGATAACAGTGATATCCTATTTTAACTGAGATGACAGGCATGCCAACAACAGGTCTATGTCTATCTTTCTTATCTGGTTTGGCAATTCTAGCAGCTTCTTCACAGAAGTAAATAACATGCCCATCCATGTCTTCTTCCAAGAGATCTTTAACCATAGCAATACTAGGTTCTACTTTAATTTGTTCATCAGGTTTAGGTGTTCTAATGTAGCTTTTGTTAACCATAGTTGAAACTTTAACATGTCCTTTATCCTAACAGGGAAAGGTGGTTTCTCAATATAAGCAGAAGGAACAACTGGATCAACATTCAAAAGTATAGTTTCTTCTTTAACTGGTACTGGTTCTTTAGTTTTTCTTTAATAGGTGGGAGATATTTAAACCACTTCTCTTTAGGGAGTTCAACATGAGTAGCAAAGGATTCACAAAAGGAGGCTACTATCTCAGAGTCAAGTCCATATTTAGTGCTAAACTTTTGAAAAGCATCGGTATCCATAAAAGATTTAACAAAATCATACTTAAGTTTAATACCTGACTCTTTACCTTTGTCGAGTTCCCAATCTTCAGAGTTGCGTTTAATTCTTTCCAAAAGATCCCACCGGAATTCAATAGACTTCTTCATAAAGGAACCCGCACAAGAGGTATCGAGCATGGTTTGATCATTACGAGAAAGCCGAGCATAAAAATTCTGGATAATAATTTCTCTTGAGAGCTCATGATTGGGGCATGAATATAACATTGACTTAAGCCTCCCCCAAACTAGAGTGACACTTTCTCCTTCACAAGGCCAAAAATTATATATATAATTCCGATCACGATGAACTAGATGCATAGGATAAATTTTTTGGTGGAACTCCAATTTCAAACGATTCCAATTCCATGATCCAATATCATCACATAGCCTATACCATGCCAATGATTTTCCCTTCAAAGATAAAGGGAAAACCTTATTCATAACTTTATCTCCGGGTAAACCTACAAGCTTAAACAATCCACAAATTTGTTCTACATATATCAAGTGCATATCAGGATGTTCGGTTCCATCTCCTGCATAAGGATTAGCTAGCAGTTGTTCTATCATACCCGAAGGAATTTCATATTCAATATTTTCAGTAGGTGCAGTAGGTTGAGGGGTAGCTAATTGGGGTTCCGAACAAGGTGGAGATACCCCGAACAAACCCCTCAAAGGATTGTTTTCCATAGTAACAAGTGACAATAAATTTCAGCACACTATATAAATGTTTCCTTACCAAATTCCACTTACCAAAGGCGCTTCACTCCCCGACAACAGCGCCATAAAATAGCCTTGATGTCCCACAAGCATAGGGGATCAATTGTAGCTCTTTTAGATAAGTAAGAGTGTCGAACCCAACGAGGAGAAGAAGGAAATGACAAGTAGTTTTCAGTAAGGTAGTGTCTGCAAGTGCTGAAATTGTAAGTAGCAGAGTAGTTTGATAGCAAGATAATCTATAACGAGCAAGTAACGATAGTAGTAAAAAAAGTGCAGCAAGGTAGCCCAATCCTTTTGAGGCAAAGGACAGGCCAAAACAGTCTCTTATGATAAGCAAAGCGTTCTTGAGGGTACACAGGAATTTCATCTAGTCACTTTCATCATGTTGGTTTAATTTGTGTTCGCTACTTTGATAATTTGATATGTGGGTGGACTGGTGCTTAGGTGTTGTTCTTACATGAAAAAACCTCCTACTTGTGATTAACCCTCCCGCAAGCATCCGCAACTATGAGAAAAGTATTAAGAATAAATTCTAACCATAGCATTAAACTTTTGGATCCAATCGGTCCCTTACGTAATAGCGCATAAACTAGGGTTTAAGCTTCTATCACTCTCGCAACCCATCATCTAATTTCTACTCAACAATGAATTCCCTTAGGCCCAAATATGGTGAAGTGTCATGTAGTCGATGTTCACATGACACCACTAAGGGAATCACAACATACATACTATCAAAATATCGAACACATATCAAATTCACATGATTACTTGCAACATGATTACTCCCTTAACCTCAAGAACAAAAGTAACTACTCACAAATGATAAAAATGCTCATGATTAGGGTATTAAATAGCATATTGGATCTGAACATATAATCTTCCACCAAATAAACCATATAGTAATCAACTACAAGATGTAATCAACACTACTAGTCACCCACAAGTACCAATCTATAGTTCCGGTAACAAGATTGAACATAAGAGATGAACTAGGGTTTGAGAGGAGATGGTGATGTTGAATATGTTGATGGATATTGCCCTCCCCAAGATGGGAGAGTTGTTGGTGATGATGATGACGACGATTTCCCCCTCCGGGAGCGAAGTTCCCTCGGCGGAATCGCTCTGCCGGAGGGCAAAAGTGCTCCTGCCCAAGATCCGCCTCGAGAGGTGGTGCTCCATCCCGAAAGTCCTCTCCTTATTTTTTAGGTAAAAATGACTTATATACCAAAAGATGGGCACCGGAGGTGGGCCGAGGAGAGCACAACCCACCAGGGCACGCCTGGGCTCCCTAGCGCGCCCAGGTGGGTTGTGCCCACCTGGTGGGCCCCCTCTGGTAGTTAATTGCTCCAATAATTCGTAAATAATCCATAAAAAATTTCCGTGAAGTTTCAGCTTGTTTGGAGTTGTGCAGAATAGGTGGCCTGATGTAGATTTTCTAGGTCCACATTTCCAGCTGCCAGAATTCTCCCTCTTGGTGTGTACCTTGCGGATTATGAGAGAAAAGGCATTAGCATTAGTCCAAAAAGCAGTATTATGGATAAAAACATTGTAAATAACATTAAGAAAACATGATGCAAAATGGGCGTATCACATGTCTACATAGTTCTCGAACCCATAGGGTCCGCACGCTTAACGTTTGATGACGATTTTGTATTGTATGAGTTATGTGATTTGGTGAATGAATGTTGTTTGGAGTCCCGGATGAGATCACAGACATGAGGAGAAGTCTTGAAATGGTTGATAGGTAAATATTCATATATAGGACGATGATATTCGGAAACCGAAAGTGTTTTGGGGGTACCAGGTACATATCGGGTCACCAGAAGGGGTTCCGGGCATCGCCCCGGCAACTACATGGGCCTAATGGGCCAAGAAGGGGACACAGGGGCTGGTGCGCCCCATGTAGGCCAAAATAAGGGGGAAGGAAAGAGGTGAAGAGATAAAGGAAGGGGAGCAATTTGGCCTCCCCCTTCCTTCTCTCCTCCCTCCTCCTTCCTTTCCCCTCCGGAAGAATATGGAAGGGGGAGGCCGAATTGGGAGGCGCCCAAGTAGGATTCCTCCTACTTGGGGCGCATATATATATATATATACCGCTAGAACACACATCAATAGTTGTTAGCCGTGTGCGGCGCCCCCCTCCACAATTTACGCCTCCGGTCATATTCACGTAGTGCTTAGGAGAAGCCCTGCGCAGATCACTTCACCATCACCGTCACCACACCATCGTGCTGACAAAACTCTCCCTAGACACTTTGTTGGATCAAGAGTTCGAGGGACGTCATCGAGCCGAACGTGTGCAGAACTCGAAGGTGCCATACATTCGGTGCTTGATCGGTCGGAACGAGAAGAAGTTCGACTACATCAATCGCGTTGTCAAACACTTCCGCTTTTGGTCTACGAGGGTACGTGGACACACTCTCCCCCTCTCGTTGCTATGCATCTCCTAGATAGATCTTGCGTGAGTGTAGGAATTTTTTTGAAATTGCATGCTACGTTCGCCAACAGTGGCATCCGATCCAGGTCTATGTGTAGATGATATGCATGAGTAGAACACAAAGAGTTGTGGGAGGTGATCGTCACACTGCTTACCACCAATGTCTTATTTTGATTTGGTGGTATTGTTGGATGAAGCGGCCCGGACCAACCTTACATGACCACGTTCATGAGACCGGTTCCACCGACAGACATGCAACTAGTTTTGCATAAAGGTGGCTGGCGGGTGTCTGTTTCTCCAACTTTAGTTGAATCAAATTTGAATGCGGCTGGTCCTTGTTGAAGGTTAAAACAACAAACTTGATAAATCACCGTTGTGGTTTTGATGCGTAGGTAAGAACGGTTCTTGCTAGAAGCCCATAGCAGCCACGTAAAACTTGCAACAACAAAGTAGAGGGTGTCTAACTTGTTTTTGCAGGGCATGTTGTGATGTGATATGGTCAAGACATGATGTGATATACGTTATTGTATGAGATGATCATGTTTTGTAAAAGTTATTGGCAACTGGCAGGAGCCTTATGGTTGTCGCTTTATTGTATGAAATGCAAATCCATGTAATTGCTTTACTTTATCACTATGCGTTAGCGATAGTTGTATAAGAAATAGTTGGCGAGACGACCGCGACGCTACGATGGAGATCAAGGTGTCAAGCTGGTGACGGTGGAGATCATGACAGTGCTTTGGAGATGGAGATCAAAGGGACAAGATGATGATGGCCATATCATGTCATGTATTTAGATTGCATGTGATGTTTATCTTTTATGCATCTTATTTTGCTTAGTACGACGGTAGCATTATAAGATGACCCCTTACTAAAATTTCAAGGTATAAGTGTTCTCCCTGAGTATGCACCGTTGCGACAGTTCATCGTGCTGAGACACCACGTGATGATCGGGTGTGATAAGCTCTACATTCACATACAACGGGTGCAAGATAGTTTTGCACATGCAGAATGCTCGAGTTAAACTTGACGAGCCTAGCATGTACAGACATGGCCTCAGAACACTGGAGACCAAAAGGTCGAACGTGAATCATATAGTAGACATGATCAACATAGAGATGTTCACCATTGAAGACTACTCCATCTCACGTGATGATCAGACATGGTTTAGTTGATTTGGATGACGTATCATTTAGATGTCTGAAGGTGTCTATCTAAGTGGGAGTTCTTAAGTAATTTGATTAATTGAACTTAATTTATCATGAACTTAGTCGTGATAGTATTTGCATATCTATGTTGTAGGTTAATAGCTCGCGTATAGCTCCCCTATTTTATTTTGATATGTTCCTAGAGAAAAACTAAGTTGAAAGATGATAGTAGCAATGATATGGACTAGGTACGTGATCTGAGGATTATCCTCATTGCTGCATAGAAGAATTATGTCCTTGATGCACCACTAGGTGACAGACCTATTACAGGAGAAGATGCAGACGTTATGAATGTTTGACAAGCTCGGTATGATGACTACTTGATACTTTAGTGCACCATGCTTTACGACTTAGAACCGGGACTTCAAAAATGTTTTGAACACCATGGAGCATATGAGATGTTCCAAGAGCTGAAAATGATATTTCAGACTGATGCCCCTGTTAAGAGGTATGAGACCTCTGACAAGTACTTTGCCTACAAGATGGAGGAGAATAGCTCGGGTAGTGAGCATGTGCTCAGAATGTCTGGGCACTACAATCACTTGAATCAAGTGGGAGTTAATCTTCCAGATAAGATAGTGATTGACAGAGTTCTCTAGTCACTATCACCAAGTTACTAAGAACTTCGTGATGAATTATAATATGCAAGGGATGACAAAAACGATTCCCAAGCTCTTTGCGATGCTGAAATCAGCAAAGGTAGAAATCAAGAAATAGCATCAAGTGTTGATGGTTAACAAGACCACTAGTTTCAAGAAAAAAGGGAAAGAAAGGGAACTTCAAGTACAATGGCAATTGAGTTGCCACTCCTGTGAAGAAGCCCAAAGCTAGACCTAAGCCTGAAACTGAGTACTTCTACTGCAAAGGGAATGGTCACTGGAAGCGGAACTACCCCAAATACTTGGCGGATAAGAAGGGTGGCAAAGTGAACAAAGGTATATTTGATATACATGTTATTGATGTGTACTTTACTAGTGTTCATAGCAACCCCAGTGTATTTGATACCGGTTCAGTTGCTAAGATTAGTAACTTGCAACAAGAGTTGCAAAATGAACAAAGACTAGTTAAGGGCAAGGTGACGATGTGTGTTGGAAGTGATTCCAAGGTTCATAAGATTACTATCGCACACTCCCTCTACCTTCAGGATTAGTGTTGAACATAAATAAATGTTATTTGGTGTTTGCGTTGAGCATGAATATGATTGGATCATGTTTATTGCAATACGGTTATTCATTTAAGTCAGAGAATAATTATTGTTCTGTTTACATGAATAAAACCTTCTCTGGTCATACACCCAATGTAAATGGTTTATTGAATCTCGATCGTAGTGATACACATATTCATAATAATGATGCCAAAAGATGCAAAGTTAATAATGATAGTGCAACATAGTTGTGGCACTGTCGTTTTGGTCATATTGGTGTAAAACGCATGAAGAAACTCCATGCAGATGGACTTTTGGAATCACTTGATTATGAATCGTTTGATACTTGTGAACCATGCCTCATGGGCAAGATGACTAAAACTCCGTTCTTCGGAACAATGGAGCGAGCTAATGACTTATTGGAAATAATACATATCCATGTATGCGGTCCGATGAGTGTTGAGGTTCGCGGCGGGTATCGTTATTTTCTGACCTTCACAGATGATTTGAGTAGATATAGGTATATCTACTTAATGAAACACAAGTCTGAAACATTTGAAAAGTTCAAATAATTTCAGAGTGAAGTGGAGAATCATCGTAACAAGAAAATAAAGTTTCTATGATCTGATCACGGAGGCGATTATTTGAGTTACGAGTTTGGCCTTCATTTAAAACAATGTGGAATAGTTTCACAACTCACGCCACGTGGAACACCATAGTGTAATGGTGTGTCCGAACTTCGTAACCGTACTTTATTAGATATGGTGTGATCTGTAAGTGCATCTAGTGCCACCCCTAGTTGGTTTTGGAGTATTGACGACAAACCCGGTTGAGGGACTAATGTGTTTGTGAGAATTGCAGGATAACACATGTAGAAGTCCCTCATTGATTTGGTTTTCCTACCAGAGATGACCCCTAAAAATATATGAAGACATTGAAGTCAAAGGTGGTATGTGAAGACATTCACATTGAAGACTATGACAAGAGAAGACATCGCGTGAAGACTATGGAGCGCGAAGACTTAACCGTTTCGTCGTTCTGTGTTTTTCTGTGTTGAGTCATAGGAACCACCGCACTGTTAAGTGGGGTCCAAGTGAACCAGTCAGAATGACTGAAGTGATGCTTAACCAAAATCCTATGTCTTCGAGTGAAGACTATGAGAGCAAATCTTGTCCAGAGTTGGATAAGTCAGCTTTGCTTGTAGCCCAAGTAAAGTTGCTGTGTGTGTTTGAAATCTGACCATTGGAACACGTGTCAGTTCCTTAGTGACCCAGGGTCATTTCGGACAAATCAGGTCAGGTTGCCTAGTGGCTATAAATAGCCCACCCCCTACAACCATAAATGGTTGGCTACTCAGAGTTAGTATACGGCTTTTGTCGTTTGAGAGGAACCCACCTCGAAGCCTTTGAGAGAGAATTCCTTGCGAGGATAAAGCCCTAACCAACTGGAGCCAAAGAGTGTTAGGCATCATTGAAGTCTTCCTGTATGTGTGATATGAAGACTTATTACACTTGAGGACTATGAATCCTCCAGCCGGTTAGGCGTCGCGTTCTGAGCATCCAAGAGTCATTGTGGATCACCGGTGAATGAAGTCTGTGAAGGTTTGGGAGTCTACCTTGAAGACTTACCAGAGTGATTGGGCGAGGACTGGGTGTCCTTAGCTCAAGGGGAATAAGGTGAAGATGAGGTCTTCTGAGTTGAATCTCAGCCTCCCTAACCAGACGTACAATTGTCATAGCAACTGGAACTGGTCCAACAAATCATTGTCTTCAACGAGTCACTGGTTTCATCCTTCCCTCTCCTTTACTTACTATTGGTCCTTGTTAAGTCATTGTATGATTGCATTGTCTTTTGTCTTCACTGAGTGACTGCTTGTTCTGATTGGCTTCACAATATCTTCCTACCCGATCTTTACTGCCTAGCTGCTATTAGTCATTGTGCTTTTCACTCCATTGAATACTTGACTATGGCTTGCCTAGTGTAGTCTACCTTCCGCTGCATGGTAATAGGTTTATTTCTATCGTTTGTCTTTGAAACTTCCATGTTTTGAAGACTTTCATAAAAATCGCCTATTCACCCCCCTCTAGTCGATCACTAGCACTTTCAATTGGTATCAGAGCAAGGTACTCCCTTGTTCTGTGTGATTCGGTTTAACCACCTGGAGTTTTAGCTATGTCGACTGCAGGGATAATCAAAGTCTCCGCTGCGTGCCCAGTCTTCGATGGAACTGAATATCCCTACTGGAAGAATAAGATGTGCATGCATCTTGAAGCCATTGATGTCGACCTATGGTATGTCATCAAGAATGGCGTTCCCAAGGCTGGTGAAGGTGTCACCGCTGCTGATGTCAAGAAGTTCGTTCAACTGGACTCCACTGCCAAGAACATCATCTGTGGTCATCTGACCAAAGATAGTATGGACATGTGAGTGCTTTGGAAACATCTAAGCTAGTCTGGGACTGGCTCTCCAAGGTCAACGAAGGCGTCTCAACCCAGAGAGATCAGAGAATCAATGTCCTTCGCAACCTCTTCAACCGCTTCAAGAGAAATGACAATGAGAATGTCCAGCTCACGTTTGGTTGACTCACTGACATCACAAATGAGCTTCAAGCCCTCGGCGCTACTGAGATCACCAAGCATGAAGTCGTCAAGACACTCCTGAGATCACTTGACAGCTCGTTTGACACCCTAGTCCTGATGATTCAAGAACGTCCTGACTTTAAGACACTCGATCCTTGTGACATACTTGAGAGGCTCAACACACATGAGTTTCAGCTTTCTGAGAAAAGAGATATCTACGGTCCCAACTATGGGCGAACTCGTGCCTTGAAGGCAAAAGCTGTCTCCTCATCTGAAGAAGAATCTGACAGCAGTTCTGATGATCCTGAAGACATTGGAAAGGAGCTTGCTATGCTTGTGAAGAAGTTCCAAATATTCACCAAGAAGAAAGGCTTCAGAAAGTCCTCACGATCAAGCTCAAGGAATGATGAAGCTTCTGCTCATGACTACAAGAAGAGAAGATGCCACAAGTGCAAGAAACCTAGCCACTAAATCTCTGAGTGTCCGCAGTGGGACAATGAGAACAAGAAGAAAAAGAAGAGCAAGGAGTATGATTCTGACGACAAGAAGAAGAAGAAATACTTGAAGTCTTCTTCCAAGTCTTCCTCAAAGTCTTCATCACACAAGAAGAGCTCATCTGGCAAGGCTCATGCGTTTGTTGGCAAGGAAATGGATTCAGAGGAGGAGTCCGCTTCTGAGGAGGCGGAGGTGGAGTCTGAGGAGGAGTCCGATTCTGGCGTGGCAAGTCTGGCTACAACTTACGTTGCCAAGTCCATCTTCAACACTGAAAACAATGTCACCAACGCAGATGCTAATGACAAGGACGACTCCACTCCCACCTACTGCTTCATGGCACGCGGTGCCAAGGTAAACTCACGCACCACTCACTATCAAACATCAAGTGAAGATGACTCTGATTGTGGTTCCAAACCCAGCTACAAAACACTTGCTAAAATTGCAACTAAACAACAGAAAGCTATGGAACATATTCAAAAACTATTAGACAAAAGCGATGACCTGTTAGACGCTGAAATGACTCGATCTCAGTCCTTAATTGAAGACATAAAAAATCTTTATGTTAAGTATGAGGAACTTGAAAGTCATCATGAAACGCTCTCAACAACTCATGAAAAGCTTTCCTATGATTATCTTCAAAGAAAGCAAGACCTTGAAAAATTGAGAGCGGCTCATGAAGACCTTCAAAAGGAAAACGAGTCACTTCACGCCAAACAGATCAGTTCCACTCAGGAAGGATTTGAACCACCATGTCTTAAATGCATTGAGCGTGATAACGCTACTTCTATTGCTAAATGTTCTACTGCTGCTACTGTTGCAATATCTTCAACTGTTGATGTGGTAACTAACCCCTCTGCTGAGGATGCCACTGCTATTGCTGATGAGAATGCTAGGTTGAAGACACTGCTTGAAACAGGGATGTTCAAAAGTCTCAAAGGGCATCAGACACTATGTGATGTCCTCAAAAGGCAGATCCTGAACCGAAACCCTAGGAAAGAGGGTGTTGGGTTCGAGAGGAAAATGAATGCTGATGGCTCTTACTGGAAACCTGAGCAGTACCCCAAAACCACATGGGTTCCTGCAAAGGGACCTTCAGTGGATCCATCCACCCTATCTGGCTTCACTTGTGCTAATCCCATTGTTATTGATGAATCCTTTGATGCAAACTATGAACTGTTTAAGAATCAGAATGGTGAAGTGTTTGCCAGGTATATTGGTACTAACTGCAGGAATGGGCCACCTATGAAGAAGGTCTGGGTGCCGAAAAGGTGTTTGGAGAATCTTCCTGTGAATGTCGTCATGACACCACAAGTGAAGAAGACAAACCCCAGACCATAGGCTTCATACAGCCCAAAGGCTTCATATAGACAGAGGACTCACCTGAGTCGCACTAATGCAAATGTTTTGCAGGGAAGCCATACTCAGGCATATGAATATGAGCGCGGTTCATCAAACTGCCATGTTCATAAGACCAAGAACTATTCTGCTTATTCTTATGAGTACTATTGTCCACCTACAAAACTTTTTGCTAGGGCTCCAAAGTCAAAGTTCTCAGATGTTGCACTTAGACTCATTGCTTCGAAGCCACCCTTGAAGATGTGGGTGGCTAAGAAAGCTTAACTCTCTTTTATAGGGAAAGGTCTCCAGCCGAAAACCAAAATCGTCTGAAGCTATTGCTGGGGACCTTAAACATCTTGTAGGGCACAAGATCAAATGCCCAAATGGTCTTATTATGTATTTTGTTCCTGAGTCGCTTGCTACTTGCCCTATCAGTCCTAATCTCGATCTAAGCTTTCATAATCCACTGGCTCGTCAAATGTTTTTGCTTCACAATTCTCTTCATGAAGCCTATCCCCCTAACTGCACTGTAGGGTATGACACCAGCTGCTTCAGAATGGATTATTGATAGTGGGTGTACTAATCACATGACTGGCAAGCGAAGCCTTCTTATGGACTCAACATTACGTCCATCTGACAAAAGTCACATCACATTTGCTGACACTGGTAAAAGTAAGGTATTGGGTCTAGGTAGAGTTGCAATCTCAAAGGATCAACACATGGATAAAGTCATGCTTGTTGAATCCCTTGGTTTCAACTTAATGTCTGTCTCAATGCTTTGTGACTTAAACATGATTGTGATATTTGGAAAATATCGTTGCCTTGTTCGAATGGAATCTGACAAGTCTTTAGTGTTTGAAGGGTATCGGAAAGATGATTTGTACGTGGTAGATTTCTCAGCAGGACCACAACTTGCCGTATGTCTTCTAGCAAAAGCTTCAGAATGCTGACTCTGGCATCGGAGGTTGGGGCATGCTGGCATGAGGAACTTGCACACTCTTGCAAGAAAGAAGCATGTCATAGGCATCGAGGGCGTCAAGTTCAAGAAGGATCACTTATGCGGTGCCTGTGAAGCAGGAAAGATGACGAGGGCCAAGCATCCCTTGAAGACAATCATGACAATGACTCAACCCTTCGAACTGCTCCACATGGACCTTTTCGGTCCCACTCATTACTCAACTCTTACTACTACTGCTTGTCTCTATGGCTTTGTCATTGTTGATGATTATTCAAGATATACTTGGGTGCATATAATCCTCTACAAGACTGAAGTGCAGGATGTCTTCAGACGCTTCGCCAATCGAGTCATGAACAACTATGGCGTCAAGATAAAGCACATCAGAAGTGACAATGGCACTGAATTCAAGAACACTGGCGTAGATACGTATCTTGATACTTTGGGCATCACACATGAATTCTCAGCTCCATACACACCGCAACAGAATGGCGTCATGGAACGCAAGAACAGAACACTTATTGAGATGGCCCGGACAATTCTTGATGAATACAAGACTCCAAGAAAGTTTTGGCCTGAAGCCATTGATACTGCCTGCCATATCATCAACCATGTTTATCTTCACAAGCTTCTGAACAAGACATCCTATGAGCTCCTTACTAGCAAGAAGCCAAATGTCAGTTGCTTCAGAGTATTTGGCGCCAGGTGCTGGATCAAGGATCCACATCACACTTCAAAATTTGCATCGAAAGCACATGAAGGTTTTATGCTTGGATATGGAAAGGATTCGCACTCCTACAGAGTCGTCAACCTCTTTCACTATAAAGTGGTTGAAACTGTGGGTGTGCGGTTCGATGAGACTAACGGCTCGCAAAGAGAGCACCTACCAAATGTGCTAGATGAAGTTCCATCCAGTGAATCAATCAAACTTATGGGAACTAGAGAGATCATACCATATGAAGCTCAGCCTGAAGATGAACTTATCATCTCCGCACCTGATCAACCTGAAGACAATGCTTAGCCTGAAGACAATCCTTCTAACGATGACAATGATCAGCAAGAGCAAAATCTTCGTCCTGTACATCCTCGTGTTGCAAATGAAGTACAAATTGAGAGAATAACTGATAGCATCAATGCACCAGGTCCACTCACTCGTTCAAGGGCAACACAGCTAGCAAATTTCTGTGGGCACTTCACATTCGTATCAATATCTGAACCCAAGAAAGTTGATGAAGCCTTCATGGAGCCTGAATGGATTCAAGCTATGCAAGAAGAGCTTCAACAATTTGAGCTGAGTAATGTATGGGAACTGGTTAAGTGTCCTGATCCTCGCAAGCACAATATAATAGGCACCAAATGGATATATCGCAACAAGCAAGATGAGCATGTTCAAGTTGTCAGAAACAAAGCTCGTCTCGTTGCTCAAGGATACACTCAAGTTGAAGGGATTGACTTCGATGAAACATTTGCTCCTGTGGCTAGACTTGAAGCCATACACATACTGCTGGCCTATGCAAATCATCATAACATTCTTCTGCATCAAATGGATGTAAAGAGCGCTTTTCTCAATGGCAAGATTGACGAAGAAGTGTATGTTGCACAACCGCCTGGCTTTGAAGATCCAAAACATCCTGACATGGTGTACAAGCTCAATAAGGCACTGTATGGCCTCAAACAAGCCCCTAGGGCTTGGTATGACACACTCAAAGACTTCCTGAAGAGCAAAGGCTTCAAACCTGGTTCCCTCGACCCCACTCTCTTCACGAAGACATATGATGGTGAACTGTTTGTGTGCCAAATATATGTGGATGACATTATCTTCGGTTGCACCAATCAGAAATACACTGATGAGTTTGGATATATGATGCAAGAGCAATATCAGATGTCCATGATGGGTGAGATGAAATTCTTCCTTGGTCTTCAAATACGTCAGCAACGCAACAACATCTTTATATCTCAAGAGAAATACCTCAAAGATTTCCTAAAGAAATTTGGAATGCAAGATTGCAAAGGCTTCACGACGCCAATGCCAGCCAAACATCATCTGGGTCCCGACGACAATGGTAAAGAGTTCGATCAAAAGGTATATCGCTCCATGATTGGTTCCTTGCTTTATTTATGTGCATCTAGGCCAGATATCGTGCTTAGTGTTTGCATGTGTGCCCGGTTCCAAGGGGCACCAAAGGAATCGCATCACTTAGCTGTGAAGCGAATTCTCAGATATTTGGCTCACACCCCAACACTAGGATTATGGTATCCAAAGGGCTCAGAATTTGATCTAGTTGGATTCTCGGATGCTGATTATGCTGGTGACAAGGTGGATCGTAAGTCTACATCAGGCACATGTCATTTTCTGGGACGATCACTTGTATGTTGGTCTTCAAAGAAGTAGAACTGTGTATCTCTCTCCACTGCTCAATCTGAATACATTGTTGCTGGATCTTGCTGCGCTCAGCTTCTATGGATGAAGCAAACACTCAAAGACTATGGCATTCATCTGAAGCAAGTGCCACTCTATTGCGACAACGAAAGTGCCATCAAGATTGCCAATAACCTAGTTCAGCACTCGAAGACAAAGCACATTGAAATTCGTCATCACTTTCTCAGAGATCATGTTATGAAGGAAGATATTGATATCATACACGTCAACACTGAAGAGCAATTGGCAGATATCTTCACCAAGCCCTTGGATGAGAAGAGGATTTGCAAGTTACGGTGTGAGCTAAATATCTTGGAATCCTCAAATGTCCTGTGATCAGGCACACATCCTAACACTTATGCATGTTGATGCTTAGATGTGCAACACACGAAGTAAAGTATATCTTCAATCAATGAAGACTTACATTCTGAGTGTGAATACATTAACGTGGAATTTGACTTCGGAGCGCCACGATAATTGTGCGCCGTGTCTGGGTCTAATACTTCCTATACAGTGGGTAACGCCACCACCAAATTCTTCGTTTGAAGTGTTTTACCTATGGTGTTACATTTGTTGTGTCTTCACATTTGGTTTGTCTTCAATTTTAACTTGTCTTAATGATTATCTTCACTAAGTTGATATGATTGTCTTCTGGTATATACTGATTTGGTTTCTGTCCTCTACAACATTCACTTATAGCTATGGCTTCTTGATGAATCTTTTGAACTAAGTGAATGTGATCGGACCCTAACCCCTCTATGCTTCTTTCCTAAGTCTATCTATCCAAATCATATGCATTCTATTGACACTGTCAAATGTCTTCTCTGCATCCATGTCAGCAGAAGACACAGAGACAAACATTAATCCGTTTTCAATGCTAAATCCTTTCACCTGAAACCCGGAGAAGTGGGAACGACCACCCGACAATCCAGGCATGCATGGGAACATGGAACAACCTCCGATGGGTTGCATGATAGCCACGTGTCCTTCAGATGTGAATCGCCAGGGGCACTTGTGTAATAACTCTGTGCCGTCCCTATCCCTATAAATACATGCCTCACCACAATCATTATCCCTTCTTCCACTCTCGCACAAACCCTAGCGCCACCGCTAGCCCTCGACGCCGGCGACGAAGCGCTTAGCTGCCGCGACCCCACTAACGCTGTCTTCACGCCAGCCGCGGACATTGTCTTCTCCGCCGTCGCTGTAGGTGTCCTCCGTCGCCAAGTTAGGGCATGGACGATCAAACTGCTTGGCCTCCTCTCCCACTCCGTCTAGCATTCTTTGTGTGGTAAATAAATCTTCCTTTTTATGGCCCCCTTTGATCCTATAGATTCATCACGTTCTACCACAAGCAGTTTCTATTCACACAAGTTGAATCTATTTCATACTGCATCTCATAACATGCCTAGTATGTTCACTTATGCTTCACAAAGAAGTTAGATTCCTCACTTGTACTTATTCGTGGATTTGTACAAATCTGGAACCAACTCTCTATCTATGAGTGAATGTCTTCGCACTATGAGGTCAATGTCTTCTAAACTAATTTATCTTCAAAATCTTCTAAGAATGCATATGACCTCTTCCCCTTCCCTCGCACCTTAATGCTGTCATAGGTACATGTCCGTGGGAGAATCCCTTGGTTCTCATAGTCTGCATTCGTTTGCAGAATTCTTACAACATCACATTAACTCTCCCGAAGCCAGTTCCTGTTTAGCTAGCAAGCAGAAGCCTTTGAAGCCTTTGAACATGTTGAAGCCTTTCAGTTTAAACTTCATGGCACCAGAGAAACCTACAAGAAAGGGCGGCAGACAGCGCCGTGGGGGTACATCAACGGACCTGCCTGAAGATCTTTATGAACTGTACAAAACTGACCCCGAAGAAAGCTATGGTCAGCGCAAGACACGAATCCAATGGATTTGAAGATACTGGGCAGAGCAATGGTTCAAGTACAGGTTTGTGACCCAGGAATATGCTGAGAAGAATGCCATCAAGCGACCATGGGGAGACATCCTATACAAAAATCTTCAACCCAGGTCCAGAGCTGAAGCCATTGAACAAGGCTTCTATCCTTGTATGGTCCGAGGACCACAGCCTATAGATGCAGATCCATCGTCATTGCTATGGAGTCGTGACGACAATCTGTTCAAGCGCAACTTCTAGTTTGCCAAGAATTTGGCCAAAGAAAACAAGAAGTCGCGGGGATTAGACTTCAACCCAGGTCCCTCTGCTCCTCGTGCCGAGGGCTCACGCAAAGCTGAACCCAATCTTGCTGGGCCCTTCTACAACCTGGAAGGTCTCATTACTCACATTATGGTTCAAGGGGCAGTCGTGGATCAACCTGCAGATGATGCTGAATCTGACGAAGCACCTGCACCACCGAAGCCAACGAAGCTGAAGAAGCCTAAAGCTTCAAACTCTACCTCAACACCAAAAATCTTACGGGCGAAGCCACTGGCTACTGCACCTCCTAAAGACAGTATGTAGTCTGAAGATCTATCACGTATCTCCAAGAAGACTGAGATGAAAAAGAATACTGATCAGGCATTGACCAGTGCTGCCATTCTTCGAGACGAACACATTGATCTGTCCAGTGATGAAGATCTTGCAGATGACGCTCTTGAGCAACTGATTAAGAGCAAGGAAGAAGCAGAAATCTTCAATGATTTGCCTCTCTTTGACGTGGCAATCCTCCACAACTTCATAGATGAGTGGTTTGAAACCCCCAATCTTAGCTTTGATGATCTGCAACTTCCAATTGGCCTCAGGGTCTCTTTCACTGGCGCCATTGCTTCTGAGCTAGCTCTAGCTCAGCGCATCGTTGAACTGAAGCAAAAGATCGACTATGAGAAAGCTCAGTTCAAGAAGCACATGGCAAAGCTCAGCGTGCAAGATGTGAAAAACTTCAAGATTATGCTACACGAGCTCAAGGAAGCCTTTCTCAAGAAACATGAAGAAGCTAAAGGTTCTCGTGAGCGCATGAAGAGTCTGGCTGACAAGTGCGTGCAAGCCTACAATGAAGCTGAAAAGCGCAAGGCTCTTGGGCGTCCTGGCATTGACCCCAGAATAGCTGCAAAGAAGAAGAAGAAGCCATCGACTGACACATCTGCACCTTCAAGGAAGGAAGAACCTCGCATTGTCTTCCCAAGCAGTATGACAGGCTCGAAGCCTAAGGTCCCCACAGTGGCTTCAGAACTAAAGAAGACAAGGGCTGCCGAGGCTGAAGCCAGAAAGAGGAAAAATCCTGAAGCTTCTGATGCCGCTCCTTCCAAGAAGAAGCGCAAAACCAATAAAGATTGGGCTGCTCCCATAGAGCCCCTTGTTGCCGAGCCCATCTCGGTTGCTCGTCCTAAATCTTCGCATCAAGAACGATGGATGATAGTTCATGAGCCTGATTCCACAGAGGCTCCTAAAGCTGAAGACATTCTAGCAGTTGACCCCACCGCTGCTGAAGACATTGGTCACCATGACAATGTTGAAGCTGATGAAGTCCTTCCTCAGATCGAGCACCAATTGGTATCATCACCTGTGCTCACGCATAACAAACTCATCAGCATTGGTGTCCTCTGACGCCAACTGCTCAGGATGCATCATTGGCTGATCACCCACAGAGACAAGACACTCCAAGCTCTCCCCAACCGCAAGCTACCCCACCAGTGCAAGATGAAGATGACTTTGTGGCCCAACACACTCCATCTCCACAAGCGTCGCCCGCATTACACAGGCTTCGCAAATGACCAAGGCCCCAAGTCACTCCCACAATGCACGTGTCTGAATCCGAAGCCAAAATGGTTGAAGACATTCCGGCTGCATCAGCCGATGAAGAAGAAGATGAAGAAGAAGCCCCAAGAGTTCCAAGAGTTGCTACACCCCCGTCTCACCAAGATGTTGTTCTCGAGGAGAATGTGACCGACCCTCCAGCTTCTGAAGTGGAGGTTAACAACCCTGACGTGGCCACCAACATCACTGCTGACGCCAATGATGTTGTCATGGTTGAAGCCAATACGGCGCCAGAAGCCAATGAGGCACCTGAAGTCAATGCTGCAGCACCTGAGGTCCAAGCACCTGAAGCACATGTGGCCCCTGAAGCCCATGAAGACAATGCCAATGCCCCTGTTCCCCCTCCAAGACCTCACACAATGGAGCTGGCATTTGATCGTGGTCAGCCGGTTATGGTTCGATGGCCCATTCTGACTCCTCCGCCTGCTGCTGGTCCATAATTTGAGTACCACGTCGAGCACATGCCTCAAGTTCAAAATCCCAGGCCAAGACTTCCATGATTCCCAGGCACTGCCACTTCACCTGGGGTCTTCATTGCAAATGGCTTCATGGCACATAATACCTTCCTCAACAGCTCCAAGAACCCCTATACAAGACCGCGCATTTCCTCAGATCGGTTCTGGAGCTATCAGCAGCGCAACTACTATTCCTGTGTCCTATACAATCAAGGGCGCATATTTCCACATATGCGCCTCGACTCTGAAGCTATAGCTGGACTGCCCTGCCTTGAAGAAGCATTGGACTGTTTCACAGATGCTGGTCTGTTGCAGTTCATCACTGACAAGGAGCACTGGAACGAAGAATTGCTGCTTCAATTCTATGCCACTCTTCATATTCGAGGCTACAATAGGGATCCGAAGGCTTGGGTCCTTGAGTGGATGACAGGCAATGTCCATCATGAAGCTAAAGCTCTTGATATCATTGAGCTCACAGTCTTGCCCACTCCTGGTGAATACTATGAACCAGGTTGTCAACAACATTAAAATGCCTTGGAAAGCATCTTTCAAAAGCCAGAACCCAACATGAGTCAAATGCTGAGCATCATGAAGCCTCTACCTCACGACACTGAATACCCATCTGAGTTCTTTGTTGAAGACCTAGAGTACCTGCCTCGCACCATTTACCACATCATCAGGAAGACTCTATGGCCTGTCAAAGGACACTCATCTGCAGCGAAGCTTGAAGGAGCAATGAAGACTTTGGTTTTCTATATCTTCAATGGCATCAACTTCAATGCTCAAGACTTCTTCATCAGGAAGTTGGCTGTGTCTGGCTTTGACATCTTTGGGTTGAGATTCTATGCTCCATGGGTCATGCGTCTGATAAAGCGTCACTCCGCCTTCAACTATCAGCCGTCTGCGCGCAATCATCTTATATTCTTGCCCGAGGTTGATCTGCCAGTTGAAGCCATTTACCCAGAACCTGCTAAAGATCCCATTTATCTTCACAATGCTAATCACCAAAGCTTCACCCAGCCCATTGAAGGGATTCCAGCAGTTTCTCGTGTTTATCCCCTGGCTGGAAACACACGTGTCCCTCGTGCTCAAACTGATGTCACTGGTAGCACCATTGCGCAAAGGCCTCAAAGACGATCTCGTGTCCTCAATAATTGAGAGCTTCTCGTCGCGCTGCATCAGAAATAGGACAAACATCATGACTGGCTTAAGCGTCAGATGCAAAGCCTCTTGGTGGATGTCAACCGCATTTGCAATCTTGCCACCAAGAATGCCTTTGTCACTCATGAAACCTGTCGGAGGTCGTGGAAGAGTTTGACCCTACTGAGTGCTGAAGCTGATCTGCACGACGATGGCTTCACCGAGCGCTTCAAGTTTGACTCAACTCCTCCCAGAAATGCTCACTTGCGTCGAACTCCCTCACTTGAAGACTCTGAATACTCGTCCTCAGCTGCGACCGTAAATGCCAGAGTCATCGATGACCAAGATGATGCAACTTCACCTCCTCCACCTTCAGTGCGAATCAACACTGCACCAAGTTCGTCTGCACCGCCAACCAACACCGACGACCCTGCTGCTTCACCAACTCCTCAAGGGAACAAGTAGGTTCTCTATGTCTTCAAACCTTTTTGGTCCTTACTGACAAAAGGGGGAGAAGCATATGAGTTTGATAGTCTTCAAGCGGGTCCATATGGGCGGTGGCTTTATAGTTTGCCTAGTGTTTTCAACTCTCGCTCTCTGATACATTTGGTTCTTTGAGTTGTAACACTTAAACTAGATGGTCGTCTGCTACTTATTTGCTATTCTGTGATGGGATGATAAATTCCGCATGTGCGATGATAACTTCTGCACTTAGGTCATTCTGCAGACGTCCATTTTTCATTATGCATGTCATTATCTTCACATACTTTTCATGCATGATGAATTGTCATCATAAGTTGAAGAGGATCTCCACAAGTACAACCTGCCATGTGCATTTGCATACCAAAAGCAAATTACTTATATGCACATCTTCAGGGGGAGCCTTTGCCACTTATGAAGACAATCCCCTATCCTTTACAATTTCACATATTTTATTCCCCGGTGAAACCTTCAACTAGTTTGTCATCAATCACCAAAAAGGGGGAGATTGTAAGTGCATCTAGTGCCACCCCTAGTTGGTTTTGGAGTATTGACGACAAACCTGGTTGAGGGACTAATGTGTTTGTGAGAATTGCAGGATAACACAGGTAGAAGTCCGTCATTGATTCGGTTTTCCTACCAGAGATGACCCCTAAAAATATATGAAGACATTGAAGTCAAAGGTGGTATGTGAAGACATTCACATTGAAGACTATGACAAGAGAAGACATCGCGTGAAGACTATGGAGCGCGAAGACTTAGCAGTTTCGTCGTTCTGTGTTTTTCTATGTTGAGTCATAGGAACCACCGCACTGTTAAGTGGGGTCCAAGTGAACCAGTCAGAATGACTGAAGTGATGCTTAACCAAAATCCTATGTCTTCGAGTGAAGACTATGAGAGCAAATCTTGTCCAGAGTTGGATAAGTCAGCTTTGCTTGTAGCCCAAGTAAAGTTGTTGTGTGTGTTTGAAATCTGACCGTTGGAACACGTGTGAGTTCCTTAGTGACCCAGGGTCATTTCAGACAAATCAGGTCGGGTTGCCAAGTGGCTATTGTCGGTGTCAAAACTGGCGGATCTCGGGTAGGGGGTCCCGAACTGTGCGTCTAGGTCAGATGGTAACAGGAGGCAAGGGACACGAAGTTTTACCCAGGTTTGGGCCCTCTTGATGGAGGTAAAACCCTACGTCCTACTTGATTAATATTGATGATACGGGTAGTACAAGAGTAGATCTACCACGAGATCGGAGAGGCTAAACCCTAGAAGCTAGCCTATGGTATGATTGTTGTTCTGTATGTTGTCCTACGGACTAAAACCCTCCGGTTTATATGGACATCGGAGAGGGTTAGGGTTACACAAAGTCGGTTACAATGGTAGGAGATCTGCATATCCGTATCGCCAAGCTTGCCTTCCACACCAAGGAAAGTCCCTTCCGGACACGGGACGAAGTCTTCAATCTTGTATCTTCATAGTCCAGGAGTCCGGCTAAAGGTATAGTCCGGCCATCCGGACACCCCCTAATCCAGTACTCCCTCAGTAGCCCCTGAACCAGGCTTCAATGACGACAAGTCCGGCGCGCAGATTGTCTTCGGCATTGCAAGGCGGGTTCCTCCTCCAAGTACTTCATAGAAGATTTTGAACACAAAGATAGTGTCCGGCTCTGCAAAAGAAGTTTCCACATATTGCCATAGAGAGAATAACATTTACACAAATCTAATCTACTGACATATTCCGTAGTGTGACACCGCACCACGACCAAGCCTTTATTCGAATCGTTTTATTATCCCACCTCAGCGCGTCATGTGAGGCGGTTTCCTTGGCACGTCTTGTTAAAGCAGAGATCGTGTCCCCTTATTCTGGGATTCTCATCAATACGGGTGTGGGTAACTCAACCACTTCTAGGACTCCTAGATTATAGGCAAGTCCAAACGGACACGGAGTGGATTCTTGATATTCACCCTCTTTATAAAGGGACAAGGCTTTTATTTTTTTCCTCCCGTGCTCAATCGAATCCTCCCCCCACCTCAAGCTCAAACGCCCAAAGTTCAGGTCAGGTTCTCCGAACCTTCAGTCATGTCCGGATCTAGCCTTCAAGGCCGATGGGTGCCTTCCTCCGTCACGGAAGAAGACATCAAAAAGTTGAGGGAGGCCAGATATCTGACTGCCGAGATTTTGCATCGGCTGCCTCCCCGAGGGCAGGCCGTCCCCTCCCCCGAACCCAACGAGAACGTCATGTTCGTCTCCCATTCCCTCCGAGGTCTAGGCCTTGCTCTGGATCCTTTCATCAGGGGTTTGATGTTTTATTACGGGCTAGACTTCCATGATCTAGCTCCGGACTCCTTTCTTCAAATCACGACATTTATTGTTATGTGCAAGGCCTTCCTCCGGGTTACCCCTCACTTTGTCCTATGGCTCAAGACCTTTGAAGTAAAGCCAAAGATGATCGAGGGGCAACATGCAGCGTGTCGAGGTGCCTCAATACGCAAGATGACGGGAGCTCCGTGGCCCAAAGGTTCCATCCCAGAGGTGTCTGAATTGTGGCAACATGAGTGGTTCTACATCACGGCTCCTAGAAGTGCCAAGTGGGCGGCCGCCCCTGTTTTCCGCTCGGGCCCTCCACCACAACTGATGTCATGGATCAGTAGACGTCTGAGCTGGGGTCCAGCCAAGGACGTGCCTATACTGCAAAGCCGCATTCGAGATCTCTTCAATGGAGATTTTAGTTTGGTTGCGGTAATACAAGTTATGCTGGTTCATCAAGTCCAGCCTTGCAAACGCCGGCTCCTTCACTTGTGGGAGTTCAATCCTGAGGGACTGCGTGTCATTCAAAATTTTCTTGGCCTGACGCACGAGGAGATGTACAAGTCATTCTTCGGACCTCAGGTAGAGTGTCCGGAAATCACCAAGGACGTGGGCCTGAGTAGTAACCGCGCCGCCGAATAGGTAAGGAATCTTCCGGCCGAACATACTATCTCTCCTTTGTTACGAAGTCATTCTGAGAGTTCGCTTTTTGACCAGGACTGGCTAACAAAGGTGAAGTTGATTCGGTGTTCGGCCCCCCTCCCTGAGGGTTTGGAAAATCCGGCATTGGAAAAGATGCTCCAGATTGCACCTTGCCTGGAGCCCTTGAAGAAAGATACTGTGGAGGATAATACGGGCGGACGCGGGCCCCCAACGCTGCCCATTCTAACCGAGGGAGCGAGCGTCTCCATGAAGGAAGACGACCGGAAGAGGAAAAGGAACCCGGGGATTCGGAAGCCGAAGCTTCCAAACGGGAGAAGAAGTCTCCCACAGAGGGTCCTACCTTGGGGGGTGCTGTTGCCGCACAAAGTCCGCGGGGGGATCAATTCTCCCGCGAGTCATAAGTGACCCGAAATACTTTAATAGTATAGATGTGCCATCTTTTTCTTCTGAGAAAATAACCACCGCATATATCTTTGCAGTTTGGGCCTTAGCCCCTCTAAAATGAGCTCGTCTTCGGGGGATCTTCTTCCAGAGATGATGGAGAGCGAAACGCCTCCCCCAGACTCCTCCGCTCCGGAAGCGGGCGACCCTGAAGTGTCGTCGAGGAGGGCCTCTCCGAGCCCGGTGAGGCCAGAAGATAATCCCATTGACCCCCGAAGCTCCCAGTGTCTGGCTCCCGAAGAGAGCAGACAAAAGAGTCCGGCACCGTCTAGTGTGCGATCGGATGTTCTGAGGGAGTTGGTGGGGCGAGCGGCCATCTTAGATGAACACCGTGTGCTGATGAATACGGTGATGGAGAGAATCTCGTTCACCGAAAGCGGATTGCATGAAGCTTTTATGAGTATACTAACAGGCTTTGAGGTACGTAAAATAATGTATGATAGTCCTGCACATGCACATGCTAGGTGTGCCCTGTGTAGATAGTAGCCCCTGAGACTCTGGTTGTCATCGGAAACGACGATGAATAGAGGATCATATTCCCAGGTAATAACCATACTACCTCTATGTGCAGGTGATGGAAGCTCCAGTGGCTAGCCGGACTAGCGAGTTTGCCCATTTAGAACGACAGTTGGATGCGGCAAACGCCGACATCGAGCTTGTTAACAAAAGGCTTGACGAGGCACAGGGTAAGTGTCATTATCTGGTAAACGCCACATAGGAAGAGCAGCATGATGCCAGTATCTTTAATATGTTGTGACTGCAGATGGAGTTGCCACTGTTGAAGCCTTGCGGGCAGAACTTGCCCGAGCCAAGGAACAAGCGAGGTTGGGTAATGCGGCTGCTTTGAAGGCGACTGACGAGCTGAAAGCCGAGAAGGCCGCGCATGGCGAGAGCCGAGATAAAATGGCCAAGATGGCCATAGAATTAAAAGCCGCCGCCGACCGTTGCCGGATTCTTGAAAAGGAAAACCTAGTGAAGGCATCGGACCTTGAGAAGTCTGCTGCGACGAGAAAAGACCTCCGCTCTGCTATGAGGGCGAAGAAGGAGGAGCTGTGGGAAGCCGGGGATATTGTAGCTAGGAAATCCTTTATGTTGCGAAGGAAGTTCGGAGGTCCATGGTATGCCTCTCTGGATCGGCTGTGGAGTTCGGAGGATGTGTATATGGATTTGGTGGCGAGCGCTGCCGATGCGGCCAAGTACTTCTAGGGTCAGACAGACCGTGAAGTGGACCAGCTGTTCTGGACACAATTCCATTCTCCCGAGCGTCCGCTTTCATTGACTGACCAGTTAGCCGAATGGGCCGAACTGAATAGGTTGTCCGGACTCGCCATGAGGTCTGTGGTGGATCAGCTATGGCCGGAAAGGTCAAAACCGAACAGCTATTTCAGCTTGGTGTAGCAGTTCCTTGACGTGGTGCCGCGCATTAATGCGATGAAGAGGTCGGCGTGCATAGAGGGCGCACGGATGGCCTTTGCCCGTGTTAAAGCATACTGGGCGGGGATAGATGCTACCACTGTTGCAGCGCGGGATTCGGCCATAGGTCGAATGGATGCTGAGCACTACTTTGAAGAAGTTCTTGAGGGTGCTCGTTTGATAGAGACCCAGTGCTCAAAAATATTATGTTTGAGTGATATGTAATCTCATTGTAAGCGAAATGCTTTTATAAATTTTTATAAGGCTATTTTTATACTTTTGCCTGAAAGTAATATGATGCCTCCTGGGCGGCCGTCTATGTATACATGTGTATAACCTGAAAGATTGCAGCCGTCGGCTTCAACCCCCACGCATATAATGCGGAGGTGCTCGCAAAAAACACGCGTTCACACTTAACCCAACGTCTTGGTCCTATTAAGGAGGTTATAGCGGAGCGAGCGAGGCAACCGGACTATAATGATTTAGCACTTCCACTTAGCCATAGGAGTTTGATAGTGGGGCTACTAAATAGCCCCTGGTGGCTCCGCACTCTCCCTATCCCGGGGTGCGTACATGCCTGGCCGGAAAATGGCCCTTCGTTAAGGCGGAGGAATTCTAACATTCCAACAGGTCATCGAGTGGTTTGCCAGTCTCACGCTATATCATTACAGTCAGTTTTCGGCTTTCTCTACTAAGGTGCTCGTCCGGATGAACCAGGGCACAATCGCAGTAGTTCTCCTAGTGCTACCTTAGCCGGTAAAGCGGAACGTAAGGCACCAAAACACAGGAGCCGGGCAAACCCAACATTTGACCAAACACAATGATTCGGAGCTGATGCATATAGGGCCAAACTCGCGACGCCGAACACTCCCTAAGGTATTCGGTCTTTGTGGTATAAACCGGGCCTAAATAATGGCCTTTGTAAGAGGCCCTTGTGTCCAGGTACGTGCATTGTTCTGGCGTGGCCACATGCCAAGACGTCAGCATCCCTCTCAACTGTGGATATGTACCAACAAGAGACACTAAAAAAGGTTTACGCAGGGTCTTAATCTAAAAAGAATCCTTGGAGCGGGTCCCTGCTGCATGTCTGCGCACGTGTCTCCGTTGTGCCGTATCCTGGACGGGTGTAGCATGATGATCGTCTGTAAAAGAGAGGAATTTAGGTGAAAAAGTTGTCATGCAAAAAGTTAGTTTTTAAAGAAACCATGTATAATTCAAGATGAGAAGGAATTGCCACTTGTCTGCACGCGTTGAGCCCCTTGTATGGACAAATAGGGGTGTGACCATTTATTCGGTATAAATAGCAGTGCCGGACTTGATTAGTTGTGTCTGAGGTCTTGACGACCTATTGGATGCTTTCACTGGTCCGGGCGCCTTTAGTGTGCGGCTGCCAAGGCAGCCGCACTCTCTTCGGCGCGCAGAGATCGCTTGATATTTCTGTTCACTGAAATGATGCCACGTGGACCGGGCATCTTGAGTGTGAGGGAGGCGTAGTGTGGTATTGCATTAAAGCGAGCGAAAGCTTCACGTCTGAGAAGTGCTTGATAGCCACTTTGGAGCGGAGCGATGTGGAAGGTTAAATGCTTGCGACGGAAGTTATCGGGGGAGCCGAATATAACTTGTAGTAGGAGGGAGCCCGTACAATGAGCCCCTGGGCCTGGCGTTACTCCTTTAAAGGTAGTATTGCTATGGCGAATTTTTGTTGGGTCTAACCCCATCCCGCGTATTGTATCCTGATATATTAGGTTTAGGTTGCTGCCACCGTCCATCAAGACTCGTGTGAAGTGATATCCGCCAATTACTGGGTCTAATACCAGGGCAGCCCATCCCGCGCGTCGGATACTTGCTGAGTAATCGCGATGGTCGAAAGTGATCGGTTGAGACGACCAGTGGCAGGACTTTGCGGTGACAGGCACTTGGGTATATTTTCCTGGGAGTGCCGCGTTGTTTTTTCCCTTGATTACGTGTAACACGTTTACCGTTTTAACTTCTGGTGGAAATTTCTTTTGTTCCCTGGTGTCTTGTTTGGGAGGCTCGTCCTCGTCTTCACTTGGTGTATCCTCCCCCTTGTGTACGGTGTTGAGCTTGTCGGACTGCTTGAAGACCCAACATTCTCTGTGGGTATGATTAGCGGGTTTACCAGGGGTACTATGGATCTGACATACTTGGTCCAGAATTTTGTTGAGGCTGGACAGTTCATCCCTGGTGCCTTTAGAGGGCGGCTTTTGACCTAGCCGAGAGCTTTTGAATCCGGCGTTTACTGCCGTGCCCTTCGTGATGTCTTCTTTATTCCGGCGTTTGTTATTGCTGTTGCGCTGTGATTTCCTGTTTCCATCTCTAACTTCAGATGTACTAGGGTCGCTGGTGCTACATCTGGCTAGCTAGCTGTCCTCACCCGCGCAAAAGCGGGTCATGAGGCTTGTTAATGCGGCCATCGTTCTCGGCTTATTTTGGCCGAGGTGTCTTGCGAGCCATTCATCACAGACGCTATGCTTAAAAGCTGCCAAGGCTTCGACGTCCGGACGGTCGACAATCTGGTTCTTTTTAGTAAGAAACCTGTTCCAAAGCTTTCGGTCTGACTCTCCGGGCTGTTGAGTTATATGACTCAAATCGTCCGCATCCGGAGGTCGGACATAAGTCCCTTGAAAATTTGCCTGAAAGGCGTCTTCGAGCTCTTCCCAACTTCCAATGGAGCTTTCGGGGAGGCCTTTAAGCCAGTGACGAGCTGGCCCTTTGAGCTTGAGGGGTAAGTACTTGATGGCATGGAGATCATCTCCTCGAGCCATATGGATATGAAGGATGTAGTCCTCAATCCAGACCCCAGGGTCTGTGGTTCCGTCATATGTCTCTATGTTTACGGGTTTGAATCCCTCTGGAAATTCATGGTCCAGCACCTCATCGGTGAAACATAGAGGGTGTGCGGCACCCCTGTAGCTGGGTGTATCGCGTTGTTCGGATGTTTGTTGTGTTGCATTGTATGCTGGGGCACGCTTGTGTGGTCCATACATGGATCTTGTTGCGCCGTCCTTTGGGTGCGAGCCCTCGCATGGGTCGCGTGTTGTATTGTGAGTGGCGTTGTATGCCGCTCTGTGTTGGTAGAGGGGTCGTCTATCCGGCCAGGTGGCTGCTTTGATATTTGGTTGTGGGAGGTCTGAGGCCTCCTCATCGAATTCAGGTAGCAGTTTCCGCTTTGGGTAGCTCTTGGAGGGGAGATTGTCGCCGTACCTCGCTGCTGTGTTGAGTATTTTACTCCATCTGATTTGGAGTGTGTCTTGCGCAGCCTTGAGCCTTTGCCTCTTCTTTTTAAGACTCCTCGTGGTGGCAATAAGCCTTTTACGGGCATTTTGCTGCTCCGGGTGCCTGTTCGGCGTTTTGTCGTTCGTACCATTATCCTTGATAGAATTTGTTTGTTCGGTTTGATTATCCGGATTGCCGTTGTCCGGCAACAGTTTGCCCTGCTCCAGCGCTGGGTCTGTGTGATCATTATTTCTGTCGAGGCGGGATTTGGGGCGGCGCTTGCGTCGCCGCTTTGACTGCTTTTCGAGGGAACAAGCCTTCGGTGCATCCTTCCGCTCCTCGTCGTCATCTTTTGGTGCGTCCACCATGTATACGTCATATGACAAGGTGGCTTTCCAGGGCCTAATAGGCGCGGGTTCTTCATCGTGTCCTTCATCGACGTCCATACTGTCGATGTCTTCGGAGTCGAAGTCGAGCATGTCGGTTAAATCGTCGACAGTGGCTACAAAGTGGGTGGTGGGTGGGCTTTGAATTTCTTCATTGTCCGTATCCCAACCTTGCTGACCGTAGTCCGGCCAGGGCTCTCCTGATAAAGAGAGAGACTTTAGTGTCTTCAGAATATCGCCGAAAGGCGAGTGCTGAAAGATGTCCGTGGCAGTAAACTCCATGATCGGCGCCCAATCGGATTCGATCCGCAGGGGCGCGGAGGGTTCGGAGTACGGAGAGGACTACGACTCCTTGGAGTCACGAGTCTCGCGGAGTGCGGGGCTGGTGTTCGGCTCGATCGCCATTGGGATCGCAGCCCCCGAGGCGGCGTCCAACCACCCATCCTCGGTCGGCGCAGTTGGCTCCGAATTAAGGGTCGAGGTCGATGCAGGTGCAGCCTCCAGGGCACTGTTCGGCGGCAGAGCTAGATCGTGCTCGTCGTGACAGTGCGGCGCGCTCGGCAGTGGCTCGAATCCGTCGAAGATCAAGTCCCCGCGGATGTCAGCTGTATAGTTTAAACTTCCAAATCTGACCTAACGGCCAGGGGCATAGCTTTCGATCTGCTCCAGATGGCCAAGTGAATTGGCCCGCAGTGCTAAGCCGCCAAAGACGAAGATCTGTCTGGGGAGGAAGGTCTCACCCAGGACTGCATCACTATTGATGATCGTAGGAGCCATCAAGCCTGACGGCGACGACACAGAGGAACTCTCCATGAAAGCACCAATGTCGGTGTCAAAACCGGCGGATCTCGGGTAGGGGGTCCCGAACTGTGCGTCTAGGCCGGATGGTAACAGGAGGCAAGGGACACGAAGTTTTACCCAGGTTCGGGCCCTCTTGATGGAGGTAAAACCCTACGTCCTGCTTGATTAATATTGATGATATGGGTAGTACAAGAGTAGATCTACCACGAGATCGGAGAGGCTAAACCCTAGAAGCTAGCCTATGGTATGATTGTTGTTCTGTATGTTGTCCTACGGACTAAAACCCTCCGGTTTATATGGACACCGGAGAGGGTTAGGGTTACACAAAGTCGGTTACAATGGTAGGAGGTCTGCATATTCGTATCGCCAAGCTTGCCTTCCATGCCAAGGAAAGTCTCTTCTAGACACGGGACGAAGTCTTCAATCTTGTATCTTCATAGTCCAGGAGTCTGGCTGAAGGTATAGTCCGGCCATCCGGACACCCCCTAATCCAGGACTCCCTCAGCTATAAATAGCCCACCCCCTACAACCATAAACGGTTGGCTGCTCAGAGTTAGTATACGACTTTTGTCATTTGAGAGCAACCCACCTCGAAGCCTTTGAGAGAGAATTCCTTGCGAGGATAAAGCCCTAACCACCCAGAGCCAAAGAGTGTTAGGCATCACTGAAGTCTTCCTATCTGTGTGATCTGAAGACTTATTACACTTGAGGACTGTGAATCCTCCAGCCGGTTAGGCGTCGCGTTCTGAGCATCCAAGAGTCATTGTGGATCGCCGGTGAACGAAGTCTGTGAAGGTTTGGGAGTCTACCTTGAAGACTTACCAGAGTGATTGGTCGAGGACTGGGTGTCCTTAGCTCAAGGGGAATAAGGTGAAGACGAGGTCTTCTAAGTTGAATCTCAGCCTCCCTAACCAGACATACAGTTGTCACAGCAGCTGGAACTGGTCCAACAAATCATTGTCTGCAACGAGTCACTGGTTTCATCCTTTCCTCTCCTTTACTTACTGTTGGTCCTTGTGAAGTCATTGTATGATTGCATTATCTTTTGTCTTCACTGAGTGACTGCTTGTTCTGATTGGCTTCACAATATCTTCCTACCTGATCTTTACTGCCTAGCTGCTATTAGTCATTGTGCTTTTCACTCCATTGAATACTTGACTATGGCTTGCCTAGTGTAGTCTACCTTCCGCTGCATGGTAATAGGTTTATTTCTATTGTTTGTCTTCGAAACTTCCATGTTTTGAAGACTTCAATAAAAATCGCCTATTCACCCCCCTCTAGTCGATCACTAGCACTTTCATGATCTATGATGTCTCTTACCAATTTACCACTATCATTTTGGGGTTATGCATTTGAGACAGCTGCATTCACGTTAAATAGGGCACCGTCTAAATCTGTTGAGACGACACCGTATGAACTGTGATTTGGCAAGAAACCTAAGCTGTCGTGTCTTAAAGTTTGGGGTTGCGATGCTTATGTGAAAAAGCTTCAACCTGATAAGCTCGAACCTAAATCAAAGAAGTGCGTCTTCATAGGATACCCCAAAGAAACTGTTGGGTACACCTTCTGCCACAGATTCGAAGGCAAGATCTTTGTTGCTAAGAATGGATCCTTTCTAGAGAAGGAGTTTCTCTCGAAAGAAGTGAGTGGGAGGAAAGTACAACTTGATGAGGTAATTGTACCTTCTCTCGAATTGGATAGTAGCACATCAGAGAAATCTGTTTCCCGTGATGTCTACAACAACTAGAGAGGAAACTAATGATAATGATCATGAAACTTCAGATGAAGTTACTACTGGACATCGTAGGTCGAACAGAGCATGTTCTACACCAGAGTGGTACGGTAATCCTGTTCTGGAAGTCATATTACTAGACCATGACGAACCTATGAACTATGAAGAAGCTACGATGAGCCCAGATTCCGACAGATGGCTTGAGGCCATGAAATCCAAGATAAGATCCATGTATGAGAACAAAGTGTGGACTTTGGTGGACTTGCCCAATGATCGGCAAGCCAGTGAGAATAAATGGATCTTCAAGAGGAAGACGGACACTAATGGTAGTGTTACTATCTACAAAGCTCGACTTGTCACAAAAAAGGGTTTTCGACAAGTTCAAGGAGTTGACTACGATGAGACATTCTCACTCGTAGCAATGCTTAAGTCTGTCCGAATCATGTTAGCAATTGTCGTATTTTATGAAATCTGGCAAATAGATGTCAAAACTGCATTCCTTAATTGATTTATTAAAACAAGAGTTGTATATGATGCAACTAGAAGGTTTTGTCGATCCTAAAGGTGTTAACAAAGTATGCAAGCTCCAGCGATCCATCTATGGACTAGTGAGCATCTCAGAGTTGGAATATACGCTTTGATGAGGTGATCAAAGCATATGGTTTTATACAGACTTATGGTCAAGCCTGTATTTGCAAGAAAGTGAGTGGGAGATCTGTAGCATTTCTGATATTATATGTGGATGCCATATTGCTGATTGGAAATGATATAGAATTTCTGGATAACATAGAAGGATACTTGAATAATAATTTTTCAATAAAAGACCTTGGTAAAGCTACTTATGTATTGGGCATCAAGATCTATGGAGATAGATCGAGACGCTTAATAGGACTTTCACAAAGCACGCACCTTGACAAGATTTTGAAGGAGTTCAAAATGGATCAGTCAAAGAAGGAATTCTAGCGTGTATTGTAAGGTGTGAAGTTGAGTAAGACTCAAAACCCGACCACGGCAGAAGATAGAGAGAGAATGAAAGTCATTCCCCATGCCTCAGTGATGTCTACTACGCAACTTTATTCTTGTAGACACGTGTTGGGCCTCCAAGCACAGAGTTTTGTAGGACAGTAGCAAATTTCCCCTCAGGTGGATGACATAAGGTTTATCAAGCCGTGGGAGGTGTAGGATGAAGATGGTCTCTCTCAAACGACCCCGCAACCAAATACAATAAATCTCTTGTGTCCCCAACACACCTAATGCAATGGCAAATTGTATAGGTGCACTAGTTCGACAAAGAGATGATGATAAAAGTGTAATATGGATGGTAGAAATATATTTTTATAATCTGAATAGATAAAAACAGCAAGGTAGAAAATAGTAAACGGGCACAAAAACAGTATCACAATGCTTGAAAATGAGGCCTAGGGTCCATACTTTCGTTAGTGCAATCTCTCAATAGTGCTAATATAATTGGATCATATAACGATCCCTCAACATGCAATGAAGAATCACTCCAAAGTTCCTATCTAGCAGAGAACATACGAAGAAATCATTTGTAGGGTACAAAACCACCTCGAAGCTATTCTTTCCGATCGATCTATCCAAGAGTTCATACTAAAATAACACCAAATAATTTTAGATTCATAATACTCAATCCAACACAAAGAACTTCAAAGAGTGCCCCAAGATTTCTACCAGAGAAATAAAAGACGGGAACATGCACCAACCCCTATGCATATATTACCCCAATGTCACCGCGGGAATCCGCGAGTTGAGTGCCAAAACACATATCAAGTGAATCAATATGATACCCCATTGTCACCACGAGTATTCATATGCAAGACATATATCAAGTGCTCTCAAATCCATAAAAGTATTCAATCTGATAACAACGAAATCTCAAAGGGAAAAACTCAATTCATCACAAGAAGATAGAGAGGGAAAACACCATATGATCCGACTATATTAGCAAAACCCACGATACATCAATATTGTGATATCTCAAGAACACAAGAGAGAGAGAGAGATTAAACACATAGCTACTAGTACAAACCCTCAGCCCCGAGGGTGGACTACTCCCTCCTCATCGTGGTGGCCGCCGGGATGATGAAGATGGACACCGAAGATGATTTCCCCCCTCCAGCAGGGTGCCAGAAAAGGGTCTAGATTGGTTTTCGGTGGCTAAAGAGCCTTGCAGTGACGAAACGTCTGTTCTAGGTTAACCCGAGGGTTTTTGGAATATTTGGGAATTTATAGGGCGAAGAGGGGGTGCGGGAGGCCACCGAGGTGGGCACAACCCACCTGGGCACGCCTGGGCACCCTGGTGGGTTGTGCCCCCCTCAGGGCACCCATAGGTGCTGCTCTGGCCCATCGGGAGTCTTCTGGTCCATAAAAAATCCACAAAAAGTTTCGCGGCGTTTGGACTCCGTTTGATATTGATTTCCTACGATGTAAAAAACAAGCAAAAACAGCAACTGGCATTGGGCACTGGGTCAATAGGTTAGTCGCAAAAAATGATATAAAGCTGCTATAAAATGATTGTAAAACATCCAAGCTTAACTCCTTGTAACGCCCTAAGACCGTTGCGCCAGGTGTCTTCTAGTTATTTGCTGTCTTTGCCATGTCATTTGCTTGCATGTTGCATTTTGCCTTGTCATCATCCGCATTGCATCTTCATGTTTTCAAAACTTGCATCCGTCCGGGTCTTCCAGTTCTCTCCATTGCCCGTTCTGAGCCCAGACACACTTGCACGTGCCCGCGGCACCTCCGAATTATTATTTTATAAGTGGCTGGAAAATGTTCTCGGAATGGGTTGAAAGTTGGCATGCGGTCTTATTTTAGTGTAGGTAGACCACCTACCAAGTTTAATCGCATTCGGAATCCATTTGATGCCCAAACGGATAACTATAGCGGCACTGCTGCCGGTCTAACGTCGGACATTTTCGGTCTCCGAAAATTGCTGTCGGGCCTCTCCTTCTCTTCTCTCCTCTCAGCCCAACGCTTCTTCACAATCCACCTAGGCCCAGCCTAACCCTCTTTGGTCAGTGCATAGAACCCTCTCATGCGCGTCCGAAAGTTGTCCCGAACCCAAATCGCACGGTCATAACCGTTGGGTCCGGATCATCCCCAAACATCTACAAAAACATCTTCGTTTCTTATTTGGGCTCTCTACCTATTTTTTTCCCGACCATCCGATTATGATCGGAGGGTCCATGTAACCCCTACCCTAATCCCCTACTATATATACATGAGGTTCAACCCTAGAAAATAGGAACCTTGTCCCATCCTCCCAGCCGCCGCTGCCAGTCCTCTTCCACCTCAGGATTGCCCCCGATCCAAACCCACCAATCACCCACAGCTTCCAGATCCGCCATCACTAACCTTCTCCTAGTCATCCGAGCTAGCCACCCGGTGCTCAGTGCCGCCTCCCTCTTCTACTCGAGCATGCCTACTCGAGGAGGAGCCCCCGCTCACTTCTGGATCGATCCCGGCGCCATGGATCCCTGCCTCGAGCACCTCCGTGGAGCCAACCCCCAAGTACATCGCATTAGCACCCACGTCGATGGCCTCCTCTACCCCGGGCTCTTCTCCCATGGCGTCATCCTCCTCCTCGAGGAGATGCTCCTTGCCTCGAGCACTAGCGCTCCAAGGCCGGCCTCTTGCTGTTCGTCGTCACTGGAGCTCCCCACCACCAGCAGGTCGCCCCGTGCGCCAGCCTCGACATCCTCCTCGCCGGAGTCCCACACAAGCCGCCTCTACGGGTCATCCTCGACACCTTCCCCACCTCCGGTCGCTAAGTGCCGGCGAGCCCAGTCACCGATGAAGCCCCGCAGGTCGCCGTGTGCCCCTGCTCCTCCTTCTCTTTCCCTCTCTTCCTCCCTGACCCTTTCTCATGCCCGTGTCCCGCAGGAGCTTGTCGCGCAGCCGCTGCCCGAATCCACCACCTGCTGCTGTCCTGGACCTCATGTTGGCTGCATCCCGCGCCGCCGCTGACTTCCCCTGCTCTCGCTACGCTCGTTCTGTTCGAGCGTTGACCACAACCCGCTCCAAGGCGCCAAGATCCAGCTCCTTGGAGCCCAATGTGAGAAGCCACCAGCCCCTCCAGATTCGGCCCGAGACTATATTTTTTTCGCGAACGAATTTGCCTATTTATTCCAGAGAAACCTATTTTACAGAAAAGCCATCATACTTTATACTTATCATAACTCACCAATCGTGCATCGGACATAAATAAATTATATATGTAAAATGCTTAGAATTTCATCTATTTGCATAATATGCTACTTTCATCCATGTTTAAAAATGTTTAAATTGCTGTTTGCATCAATTTGCTCAAATGCCATGCTAAAATGCTTTATTTCATAACAAATTAACCGTAGCTCCAAATTTAATAAACTTTATATGTAAATGGGGTAGAAAAATGCCTAGTTTAACATGGTGGCATTACTTTGCATGTTTAACAACTCTAAAATATGGTTTAGGGCAGAACAGTACCAACTCTAAAATTTACATACGAGGATTTTCCGAATTTGTTGTTTGTTGTTCCGGCCTCATTTAAACTTGCCCAGATAGGTAGTTTTCATATGCTTAACCCCTTGCCATGTTTAATAAGATTTAATTTTGTTGGGTACATAACCAAGAGAGAACTAATTAAGTCATGTGGCGTTCCGTCAATATGCAACGAAGTTGCATATTGAGGTCCACTTAATTTGTATTATTGTTTGTTCCACTTTGCCATGCCATGCCTCTTTAAACCGGACATGCATCATACTTGATTGTGCATCATGCTATGTTTATTCTTGTTGTTTTACTCTGTTGCTTGCTTCTTTCCGGGTTGCTTCTCTCGTTAGCTTCGGTTTCGTTCCGAAGTTGTGAGGATTCGTTCGACTATGTTGGGTCATCTACTTCTTGGACTCGTTTTTCTTCCTTGCGGGATCTCAGGCAAGATGATCATACCCTCAAAATCACTTCTATCTTTGCTTGCTAGTTGTTCGTTCTATCACTATGTCACGCTACCTACCACTTATCATATCATGCCTCCCATATTGACGTGTCAAGCCTCTAACCCTCCTTTCCTAGCAAACTGTTGTTTGGCTAAATTACCGCTTTTGCTCAGCCCCTCTTATAGTGTTGTTAGTTGCAGGTGAAGCTGAAGTTTGTTCCATGTTGGAACATGGATATGTTGGGATATCACAATATCTCTTATTTAATTAATGCATCTATATACTTGGTAAAGGGTGGAAGGCTCGGCCTTTTGCCTGGTGTTTTGTTCCACTCTTGCCACCCTAGTTTCTGTCATACCGGTATTATGTTCTTTGATTTTGCGTTCCTTACGCGGTTGGGGATTTATGGGACCCCCTTGACAGTTCACTTTGAATAAAACTCCTCCAGCAAGGCCCAACCTTGGTTTTACATTTTCCTAACAACCTATTACCCTTCCCTTGGGTCAGCCAACCCGAGGGTCATCTTTATTTTAACCCCCCGGGCTAGTGCTTCTCTAAGTGTTGGTCCAAACCGGGCAACCTGCGGGGCCACCTCGGGGCAACTTGAGGGCTGGTTTTACACATAGCTTGACCTATCCGGTGTGCCCTAAGAACGAGATACGTGCGACTCCTATCGGGATTATCGGCACATCAGACGGCTTTGCTGGTCTTGTTTTACCATTGTCGAGATGTCTTGTAACCGGGATTCCGAGACTGATCGGGTCTTTCCGGGAGAAGGAATATCCTTCATTGACCATGAGAGCTTGTGATGGGCTAAGTTGGGACACCCCTGCAGAGTATATACTTTCGAGAGCCGTGCCCGCGGTTATGTGGCAGATGGGAATTTTTTAATGTCCGGTTGTAGAGAACTTGACACTTGACTAAATTAAAATGCTTCAACCGCGTGTGTAGCCGTGATGGTCTCTTTTCGGCGGAGTCCGGGAAGTGAACACGGTCTTGTGTTATGCTTGAACATAAGTAGTTTCAGGATCACTTCTTGATCACTTCTAGCTTCTAGACCGTTTTCTCTTCTCGCTCTTATTTGCGTATGTTAGCCATCATATATGCTTAGTACTTGCTGCAGCTCCACCTCATTACCCTATCCTACCCATAAGCTTAAATAGTCTTGATCTCGCGGTTGTGAGATTGCTGAGTCCTTGTGACTCACAGATACTTCCAAATAGTTGCAGGTGCCGAGGATACCAGTGCAGGTGATGCTACCGAGCTCAAGTGGGGGCTCGATGAAGATCTTGGTTGTTGTTTTGTGTCTTTTCCGGATGATCAGTAGTGGTGCCCAGTTGGGACGATCGGGGATCTAGCATTTGGGGTTATCTTCTTTTATTTTGGTTTCGTAGTCGGACCTTGATTGTACTCTGGATGATGTATGTTTAACTTGTTATTTGTGTAAGTGGCGACTGTAAGCCAACTCTTTATCCCTTTCTTATTCAGTACATGTGATTGTGTGAAGATTACCCCTCTTGCAACAAAACCACCATGCGGTTATGCCTCTAAGTCGTGCCTCGACACGTGGGAGATATAGCCGCATCGTGGGTGTTACAAGTTGGTAATCAGAGCCATCCCCGACTTAGGAGCCCCCTGCTTGATCGAATCGCTGACGTTGTTGAGTCTAGAACAAAATGTTTTGAGTCTTAGGATTATATATTGGAGAGTAGGATTCTTTTTACTCATCAGTCACTTCGTCGCTCTGGTGAGGCCTCCTGACGTAGAAGTTTTGACTTTTATCTCCTCAAATTTCATGATTTTTTAGGATCACGCGGGTATCTTGGAATCATTCCGATATTCTTGTGATGAGAACATTGTTCTTGGTGCCTCCTGACATTTAGGGGTTGTGGCAGTGTCCCGGGGAGTTGAGCTTTGAGGTGTTGTCGTCACAATTTTATCGTTGCAGTTCTAGAATACCTGAGTTCGCCGACATCGAAAATCTCTTTTATGCAGTTGTTGGTGAGATAACCTCGATGCCACCCAGCACTGGGGGGGAGTTCGGGAGTATTGCCATAACTCATATAACGGATGCTTTTCGAAGGTTGATGTACATGATTTTCAAAGGTTTCTTGGTTATGTGTTGAAGGATGGATACAACTAGATGTAGGTATTGTTAGTTTGGGTGAGATATTATGCTTCCCCTGTATCCCCAACACCAGATTGCATAACCAGAAAGTTTCGGGAGTTTATAGGTGGGATTCAAGTAGCTCCTAGAATATCTTTCCGACAGATGCATGAAATGGATTGGGTAAATCTCTATCATATGTATTTGTTCCAGCTCATTCTGCGAGCCAAATCCTTGTTTTGTTTTTGTTGTGGTATTCAAGTTGCTTCAATGTCAAGTGTTGATTCCATGCCTTTCCTAAGCGGTGTTCTCATATTTCTATGTGAATACTAATCCTTCATGATAATCGAGATTGTCATGTCAATCCTTTTCAACCGCATGTTTCTCTTCAAGTGGATCCGATCATTTTCAACATCCGCAAGATCAACTCAAAGTCTTCTCGATGTTATTTGTTTCATCCGTCCCAAGTTGCCTTTGTTTTTCCCACCCGCCCTCCCACCCTTTTCTTCAAGGACTCGGATTTCTTAATCAAGTATCCATCTTATTGATGGGAAACCTCTCCGTTCTTTTCTGTCAATGTTCTTATCCGGTGATTCTCAGGAAGATACTAATGGAGCCTCAATTTCCTCATTATTCGTTCTCTTTCTTCTCCGATGGATTCAAGTCAAGCTTTGTCGATCATGTCTTTTTCTCGTTTCAAATGTTTTCTCATGCCAATGCACCTCTTAATCGTTCATCTCTCTCTATTTATATCCGAAGTGCTGAGGACATCTCACGAGATTCGTGCTTCCATCCTTAATCAATTCAAACTAATTTGAGGTTGTTATCTCATTCAAGCAACTTAATTCAACCGGCACAATCTCCCTTTCAAGTAATCATTCAACGATGTGTCTTTTAAGTGGGCCCTAACCCACAGGTCTTTTCCCAGGATCTTACCTGACTCTTCTAATTTTTTCGGAGTTACTCTTAAATTCTTTTCCAAGTTTGACGTAAGAATGGATTTTCATCAGTCATATGTCTTTCTCCAAGATCTTTCAAATTTTGTCATCGTTAGTTCAATATTTCTAATCGTGCATTCCGGAGTGCCTCAACAATTCATGGTGGTGTTTCTCATCGTCATTCTCAGATTTTGAAGACCGGAGAGGAGTTCTTAAATCCTCACCCATTCTTCCAAAGATGCGAAGTTCTAGCTTGATGCTTTCCTCTCATAATTGTTTTCGATTATGATCATTCTTTTTACCCTTCCGGAGCAATTCAAGAGTCTTTTCAGTTTGATTCTCCGAAGGTCATCATTCTAGAATTATTCATTCCAGCTTTCATCTCTTGTTCTCCAAATCTTACCGGTGCATGATCCAAGTATTCTCTAATCAGCTCGTGATCTATTCGTTCACTTGTATCTAAATTTCTGTCAAGTATCTTCATTCATTTTCCAGTTCTTCCTGGTGGATTGTGCCTTTGCTACTTTCATTTTCAGTTCTTACGGTGGTTCGCTCAAGATTCCTCTTCCTATGTTCTCATATCAATTCATTCGTTCTTTCCGAATCCCACCGTGGTTCCATCAATACCTTCTCAAGTTTACGCTATATCTATCTTAGTCCTTTCTTCGAGAATAAGTAGTATGCCAAATCCATTGCTGGTCAGCAATTTAAATTGGTGAAGGATACGCATAACATAATTCTTATTCTTGCTTCATCCAAGTGATGGATTCATCTTCCGGAGTTTGTTCATGATGATTAAATTCTTGGTTCAAGTGCTTCATACTTTCCCGGAGTTCCAAGATCTCTCAAGTATATCACCATGAAGATTCATCTAAATCATTGCAAGGATTCACCTTGTGTTTTCAACTTCTCTTTATTTCTATCATCCTTTTATTACCGGAGTTCTTTTCAGCTTTCCTGTCGTTTGATCATTCCTTATTACCAGAGTCCTCACGAAGGCTCTACATGGTGTTTCATCAAGGATTTCTTTCATTCTTCATTCGTTCTTCAAGATTTCTCTCAAAGTTATGATCCACCAAGCTATACTCTAAATTAAACATGGTGTTCAACACATGTCTTGTTTTGAGGAGTTCAAGCATTCTTCATCTTGCATTCTGAAGTGCAATCCTTTCATATCTCATCTTTTGAGGTGGTGTTATATCATTGTTGATAATTTCCCTTCGTGTTTCATGATTCACAAGTTTTCAAGAGTGACATATCTAAATCCATCATCTTCTCTTCGCTCAAGACATCTTTTCAACCAATCAACCTCTTCATTGGAGTTATCTTGAGTTATATTTCACCTAAAGCTTTCCCTAAGGATTGTTGCTATTTATGGTGCTCATAAATGACCAAGTTCTTCATTTATCCTACCGATGAAATAAGTTTCTCGTCTCCTTGTTGATATCAATCCAATCTATTGTTTTCGTTAGTGGCAGAATTTCACCTCATAATTTTGAGAAGTTTTCCATAAGCCCACTACAAGCTTACTCGTTTCGTTGTTGGTTTTGCAACAACTCCGTTATAACCTTCTTGGAAGGGTGCTTTCCAAGCCCATTTGTGGAAGAAGTTGGCATTTTATTCTCCATTCTTTTATTCCAATGATCTATCTTTTATTATTTCTTTCAGAGGCATTGTGAGGTTGCTCTCTTCACTCATCATCTCGAATGGTGAAGATCATGCTCTTTCCATTGCTTATCCATTCAACCAAAGTGTCGTGTCCTCCATTCAAGTTCTCTCATCTTATCAAGTTTTGCCTCCCTTCTCAATCGGAGTGCTGTCTGAAATCTTTCTTACCCCTTGTGACATTATTTTAATTGTTTTGGAGGCAGTGTGTTGTTGATTTCGTCAAGTATCATCCAATCTTCCCAAGTTCATGTTCAATTCCTTCCATTTATAGTCGGAGTGCTGTCCAAATTATATCATTCTTTTTCCTTCTCTATCTTGTTTTAACCGAAGTGTTGTGTCTATCATTCCTTTTTTAACCGGAGTCTCATCCAAGTGCTTTCATTTTGCCTAGTTCATATTCTATGCCTTCCATTCCCAACCGGAGTGTTGTCGTAATTGATCTTTATCGTTCCTTGTTCCTCTTTTCTAACGGAGTGTTTTCAACTTTGTTCATCTTCGTTGTATTCTTCTTTCAATTTGTTCAACCTCTCAAGGTTCGTGGTTTCACTCATTTGTCAAAGTAGCAACTTAGTTTACCTCTCCTCTTGCTTTTCCGCTTCTCTCTGGTGCCATCCTAGATCTCGGGACAAGATCCTCTTGTAGTGGTGGAGTGTTGTAATGCCCCGAGACCATTGCGCCAGACTTCCAGTTATTCGCTGTCTTTGCCATGTCATTTGCTTGCGTGTTGCATTTTGCCTTGTCATCATCCGCATTGCATCTTCATGTTTTCAAAACTTGCATCCATCCGGGTCTTCCAGTTCTCTCTGTTGCCCTTTCTGAGCCCTGACACACTTGCACGCGCCCGCGACACGTCCGAATTATTATTTTATAAGTGGACAATTTTTTTTCTCGGAATGGGTTGAAAGTTGGTGTGCGGTCTTATTTTAGTGTAGGTAGACCGCCTACCAAGTTTCATCACATTCGGAATCCATTTGATGCCCCAACGGATAACTATAGCGGCACTGCTGCCGGGCTAACGTCAGATGTTTTCGGTCTCCGGAAACTGCTGTTGGGCGTCTCCTTCTCTTCTCTCCTCTCAGCACAACTCTTCTTCATAGTCCACCTAGGCCCAGCCTACCCCTCTTTGCCCAGTTCATAGAACCCTCTCGTGCGCGTCTGAAAGTTGTCCCAAACCCAAACCGCATGGTCATGACCGATGGGTCCGGATCATCCCCAAACATCTATAAAACATCTTCATTTTATTATTTGGGATCTCTACCTATTTTTTTCTCGACCGTACGATTAAGATCGGAGGGTCCATGTAACCCCTACCCTAATCCCATACTATATATACACGAGGTTCAACCCTAGAAAATAGGAACCTTGTCCCATCCTCCCAGCCGCCGCCACCAGTCCTCTCCCACCTTGAGATTGCCCCCGATCCAAACCCACCAATCACCCACAGCTTCCAGATCCGCCGCCACCAACCTTCTCCTAGTCTTCCGAGCTAGCCACCCGGCGCTCAGCGCCGCCTCCCTCTTTTGCTCGAGCACACCCGCTCGAGGAGGAGCCCCGCTGACTCCTGGATCCCTGCCTCGAGCACCTCCATGGAGCCAAGCCCCGAGCTCATCGCCTCTGCACCCGTGCCGATGGCCGCCTCTACCCCGGGCTCTTCTCCCATGGTGTCATCCTTCTCCTCGAGGAGATGCTCCTCGCCTCGAGCACCAACGCTCCAAGGCCGGCCTCCTGCTGTTCGTCGTCACCGGAGCTCCCCACCACCAGCAGGTCACCCCATGCGCCAGCCTCGACCTCCTCCTCGCCGGAGTCCCGCACAAGCCACCTCTGTGGGTCGTCCTCGACGCCTTCCCCACCTCTGATCGCTAAGTGCCAGTGAGCCTAGTCGCCAGTGAAGCCCCGCAGGTCGCCGTGTGCCCCTGCTCCTCCTTATCTTTCCCTCTCTTCCTCCCTGACCCTTTGTCGCGCCCGTGTCCTGCAGGAGCTCGTCGCGCAGCCGCCGCCCAAATCCACTGCCTGCTACCATCCTGGACCTCACGTCGGCTGCATCCTGCACCGGCGCTGACTTCCCGTGCTCTCGCTACACTCGTTCTGTTCGAGCGTTGACCACAACCCTCTCCAAGGCGCGAAGGCCCAGCTCCTTGGAGCCCAATGTGAGCAGCCACCAGCCCCTCCAGATTCGGCCCGAGACTATTTTTTTCGCAAACGAATTTTCCTATTTATTCTAGAGAAACCTGTTTTACAGAAAAGCCCTCATACTTCATACTTATCATAACTCACCAACCGTGCATCGGATCTAAATAATTTATATATATGTAAAATGCTTAGAATTTCATCTAGTTGCATAATATGCTACTTTAATCCATGTTTAAAATGTTTAAATTGCTGTTTGCATTAATTTTCTTAAATGCCATGCTAAAATACTTTATTTCATAAATAATTAACCGTAGCTCCAAATTTAATAAACTTTATATGTCAATGGGGTAGAAAAATGCCTAGTTTAACATGGTGGCATTACTTTGCATGTTTAACAACACTAAAATATGGTTTAGGGTAGAACAGTACCAACTCTAAAATTTACATATGAGGATTTTCCGGATTTGTTGTTTGTTGTTCCGGCCTCATTTAAACTTGCCTAGATACGTAGTTTTCATGTGCTTCACCCCTTGCCTTGATTAATAACATTTAGTTTTGTTGCGTACATAATCGAGAGAGAACTAAATAAGTCATGTGGTGGTCCGTCAATATGCAACGGAGTTGCATATTGAGCTCCACTTAATTTGTAGTATTGTTTGTTGCACTTTACCATGCCATGCCTCTTTAAAACGGACATGCATCATACTTGATTGTGCATCACGCTATGTTTATTCTTGTTGGTTGACTATGTTGCTTGCTTCTTTCCCGATTGCTTCTCTCATTAGCTTCGGTTTCGTTCCGAAGTTGTGAGGATTCGTTCGACTACGTCGGGTCGTCTACTTCTTGGACTCGTTCTTCTTCCTTGTGGGATCTCAGGCAAGATGATCATACCCTCGAAATCACTTCTATCTTTGCTTGCTAGTTGTTCGTTCTATCGCTATGTCACGCTACCTACCACTTGTTATACCATGCCTCCCATATTGACGTGTCAAGCCTCTAACCCTCCTTTCCTAGCAAACCGTTGTTTGGCTAAATTACCACTTTTGCTCAGCCCCTCTTATAGTGTTGTTAGTTGCAGGTGAAGCTGAAGTTTGTTCCATGTTGGAACATGGATATGTTGGGATATCACAATATCTCTTATTTAATTAATGCATCTATATACTTGGTAAAGGGTGGAAGGCTTGGCCTTTCGCCTGGTGTTTTGTTCCACTCTTGCCGCGCTAGTTTCCGTCATACCGGTGTTATGTTCCTTGATTTTGCGTTCCTTACGCGGTTGGGGATTTATGGGACCCCCTTGATAGTTCGCTTTGAATAAAACTCCTCCAGCAAGGCCCAACCTTGGTTTTACATTTGCCTAACAACCTATTACCCTTCCCTTGGGTCGGCCAACCCGAGGGTCGTCTTTATTTCAACCCCCCCGGGCCAGTGGTTCTCTAAGTGTTGGTCCAAACCGGGCAACCTGCGGGGCCACCTCGGGGCATCTTGAGGGCTAGTTTTACTCGTAGCTTGACCTATCTGGTGTGCCCTGAGAACGAGATACGTGCGACTCCTATCAGGATTGTCGGCACATCGGGCGGTTTGCTGGTCTTGTTTTACCATTGTCGAAATGTCTTGTAACCGGGATTCTGAGACTGATTGGGTCTTTCCAGGAGAAGGAATATCCTTCGTTGACCATGAGAGCTTGTGATGGGCTAAGTTGGGACACCCCTGCAGGGTATATACTTTCGAGAGCCATGCCCGCGGTTATGTGGCAGATGGGAATTTGTTAATGCCCAGTTGTAGAGAACTTGACACTTGACTAAATTAAAATTCTTCAACCGCATGTGTAGCCTTGATGGTCTCTTTTCGGCAGAGTCCGGGAAGTGAACACGGTCTTGTGTTATGCTTGAACGTAAGTAGTTTCAGGATCACTTCTTGATCACTTCTAGCTCTCGACCGTTGTGTTGCTTCTCTTCTCGCTCTTATTTGCATATGTTAGCCACAATATATTCTTAGTGCTTACTGCAGCTCCACCTCATTACCCTATCCTACCCATAAGCTTAAATAGTCTTGATCTCGTGGGTGTGAGATTGCTGAGTCCTCGTGACTCACAGATACTTCCAAACAGTTGGAGGTGCTGAAGATAGCAGCGCAGGTGATGCTACCGAGCTCAAGTGGGAGCTCGATGAAGATCTTGGTCGTTGTTTTGTGTCTTTTCTGGATGATCAGTAGTGGTGCCCAGTTGGGACGATCGGGGATCTAGCATTTGGGGTTACCTTCTTTTATTTTGGTTCCGTAGTCGGACCTTGATTGTACTCTGGATGATGTATGTTTAACTTGTTTTTTGTGTGAAGTGGCGATTGTAAACCAACTCTTTATCCCTTTCTTATTCAGTACATGAAGATTACCCCTCTTGTGACAAAACCACCATGCAGTTATGCCTCTAAGTCGTGCCTCAACACGTGGGAGATATAGCCGCATCGTGGGTGTTACACTTCTACTTGTCCTCAAGTAGGAAAATGATAGAAGAAATAATTTATGAAGTGTGAATGCTAGCAAAGTGCACAAGTTTGATCAACGACAATTTCAACCACTTTTCCTAGCATCATAACAACAATTCTTTCTCATAAAATTTCCCATGTTAATGTAGCAACCAATTCACATGTTAAGGTTCAAACAACGAATTCTCTTGAAACTCAACAACCTATGTTCTCAGTCACCAAGCAATTGTAATTCAACTTATTCAACGGATTTTAAGTAAGAGCTCCACATGCTCAACTATCATACAGTCTTCTATGATTGCTAACACTCACCGCATACACATGAGCAAAATGTTTCAACTGGACACATAGAAAGATAGGGGATTATAATTTCGCCTCCCAACATATTCACCTCAAGGGTGAGGTCAACAATAACAACTCATGCTACCCATATCCAACTGGATATATGTGCCTAGATCTTTCCTTACCACATGATGCTTGCCAAAAGAGAAAAATAAAAAGGAACAGAGAGAAGAACTTTGACTCTTTGCATAAAAGTAAATACATAAAAGTAAAAGATAGGCCCTTCGCAGAGGGAAGCAGAGGTTGCCATGCGATTATTTGTTTGTATGCTCAACCCCTTAGTGCAAAAGAACGTCACGTTGCATTGCCCCTTTTGATGAAAACCTGTATTATGCAGTCTATCGCTTTTATTCTTCACCATCACAAGTTCATACAACGCTCAATTTTCTCTTATACTAAATGATCTCACACTTTTAGAAGCAATTTTTATTGCCTTATTGCATCGATGACAACTTACTTGAAGGATCTTGCTCAATCCTTTGGTAGGTATGGTGGACTCTTGAAGATAAGATTTTGGTTTAAGGGTTTTTGGATGCACATGTTGTATCTCTACTTGGTGCGGAATTTTTGGCTAGCAAGGATGGGGGGCAAGCACCACATGTTGGAGGATCTATGACAATATAACTTCTATGTGAATATGAACAAACATAAACCATTACGTTGTCTTTCTTGTCCAATGTCAACAATTTTGGCATATAATATTTTGATGGGGGCTCACAATCACAAAAGATTTCCATGATAGTGTATTTGCATGTGAAAGTTCTCTTCCTTATACTAATTATTCGTGAATTGCTTGTATGACCAATATTATGATTGTCAAGCCTCAAAAGATTCACTTTCTAAGCCCAATGTGAAGCTACCACTAGCATGATATAATTTCAACTTCATGATATTCAATTCATTCAACAATTTACTCATAGGATATACGTGAAGCACAAGAGTAAATGACGAGCTACTCCAAAAAAGATATAAGTGAAGATCAAGCGAGTAGTTAAGTAAATAGGTAGCTATTTGAGGACTCTCTCTTATTCAAAAACTTTCAGATCTAAGCATTTTATTAAAATAGAAAGCAAAACAAAATAAAATGGCATTCCAAGAATAGCACACATCATGTGAAGAAGCAAAAACTTAGGCTCAACCGATACTAACAGATAATTGAAGAAGAAGAAAGGTGGGATGCCTACCGGAGCATCCCCAAGCTTAGATGCTTGAGACTTCTTGAAATATTATCTTGGGATGCCTTGGGCATCCCCAAGCTCGAGCTTTTGTGTCTCCTTAATTCTTCTCATATCACGGTTTTCCTGAATCTCAAAAGCTTCATCCACACAAAACTCAACAAGGACTTATGAGACAAGTTAGTATAAACCAATGCAAAAACCTTATCATTATATATACTGTAGCAAATCACTAAAATTATAATTCAACATTGCACACTAAATGCCTCTGCATATTTAATACTCCTATCCTCAAATAGAATCATTAAACAAGCAAACATATGCAAACAATGCAAACATAACAGCAATCTGCCAAAACAGTACAGTCTGTAAAGAATGCAAGAGTATCAATACTTCCCTAACTCCAAAAGTTATGAAAATTTGCCACACTATAGAAAATTTATCAGATCTCATTTTGCAAAAAGTTTCATCATTTTATCACATTCTGATTTCTAGGGAATTTTTGCAACAGCGGTAAACTTTCTGTTTTCAAACAGCAACATTTATACCTGCAAAATAAGCATGGCAAAGGCTATCATTGCCACTTTTATCGAAATAAAAGATGCAAAACATTATTCTAAATAACAACAAGAAAATACTAACAAAATAAAATGATGCTCCAAGTAAAACTCATATCATGTGATGAATGAAAACAAAACATAGTTCCAAGCAACGTTACCGATAATGTTGAAGACGAAAGAGGGGATGCCTTCCGGGGCATCCCCAAGCTTAGTTTCTTGAATATTCCTTAGATATTAACTTGGGGTGCCTTGGGAATCCCCAAGCTTAGGGTCTTGTCACTCCTTATTCTCCTCATATCGACATCTCACCCAAAACTTGAAAACTTCAATCACACTAAACTTAACGGAACTTCGTGAGATAGATTAGTATGATAAAGAGCAAACCATTTCACTTTGGTACTGTAAAAGACAAGATTCATAATTCTTATCACACAATGACTACTGTAGCATATCATTTCCACAATTTATATTGAGAAATATAAGCCATATAAACTAGAAAACAAGCAAACTACGCATTGAAAACAGAACAGTTTGTAGTAATCTGTACTCCAACCATACTTCTGTTACTCCAAAAAAATTGAAAATTAGTAAAACCTGCGAAATTTGTATATTAATCTTCTCGAAAAAGAATCAGTATTTTATCATGCTTTTGTTAAAAATGAGAATTATTTTCCTGAATGCAAAAGTTTCTGTTTTTCAGCAAGATCAAATCAACTATCAACATAGACCATCCCAAAGGCTTTACTTGGCACTTTATTGAAACGAAAGCTATAGAACACGATTACTACAATAGCTTAATCATGTGAACACACAAAAACAGTAGGTATAAATGTTGGGTTATCTCCCAACATGCGCTTTTCTTTAATGCCTTTTAAGCTAGGCATGAAGATTTCAATGATGCTCGCATAAAAGATAAGGATTGAAACATAACAAGAGCATCATGAATCATAAGTTCCTCTCTCATAATAATTTTTAGTAGCATCATTAATAGATTCATCAATATAACCATCACAAAAAACATTCCTTTCATGGTCCACAAGCATAGAAAATTTATTACTCTCCACATAAGCAATTTTATTCTCATTAACAATAGTGGGAGTATCATATGAAACTTGAATACTAAAAATTGTTCCCACATTAAGAGAGTAATGTTCAGTAAAAGGATATTCAAAATTATGACAATAATTATCACTACTTTTTATAACATAAGTATCGTCACAATAATCATCATAAGTAGGAGGCATGCAATCATCATAGCAAATTTGATCATTCAAAGTAAGGGGACTAAAAAGATCTTCTCCATTAAGCATAGCACCCCAAGCTTGGGACAAACATTAATTGCAGCAAAATAAATTCTCAAACATGCCATTCTCATCAAACATAGAATCCCCAAGCTTATTGCTTCGCATATCATAAGCATAATCATTCTCATCATTAATAGTATGAATAGCACAAATTTAGGGGGACCTCTTACTTATCACATACTTCTCAAAGCGACGATATATTTCATGCTTATTATCATTTGTCGAAGCTTTGATCTATATGTTGTCATCAATTACCAAAAAGGGGGAGATTGAAAGTGCAACTATCCCTAGGTGGTTTTGGTAATTCATAACAACATATAGCTCATTGACCTAATGCTATTCCAAGATGGTTATTTCAGGAAAGCTCAATGATTGGCATGGCATGGATGTGAAAGTGGAACCCTCAAAATACTAAGGACAAAGGATTGGCTCAAGCTCAAAAGCTCAAGACTCTTCATTTTATATTTTAGTGATCCAAGATCACATTGAGTCTTTAGGAAAAGCCAATACTATCAAGGAGGGATGAGGTGTTGCTTAATGAGCCTCTTGCTTCATGTGCTTAGTGATATGCTCCAAAACCCTCAACTACTTTCCAATATCCACATATGACCTAAACCCTAAGCCAAACTCGGTCCTACCGATTCTTCCTATCCGGCGCCACCGAGTTTCACTTGTCATTAGCCACTGCCAAACCCTAGCAATTCGGTCCTACCGATAGGGATCTCGGTCTCACCGAGATGGGGTTGCAAACTCTCTGTTTCCCTTTTGTAACTTTTCGGTCTCACCGAAAGAGCGAATCGGTCCCACCGAGATTGCAATGTAAACTCAGTGTTTCCCCTTTGTAACTTTTCGGTCTCACCGAGTTCCACTCGGTCTCACCAAAAGAGCAAATCGGTCCCACCAAGTTTGCCTGACCAACTCTCTGGTTAGCTAATTACCAAATTCAGTCTCACCGAGTTTGTGTAATCGGTCTCACCGAGATTACGTTATGCCCAAACCCGAACCATATCGGTCCTACCGAGTTGCATGTCAGTCCCACCAAAAATCTCTAATGGTCACTAGGTTTACATTTTCGGTCCGACCGAGTTTATTGATTCGGTTCCACCGAGATTGGAAAACTGTGTAACGGTTGGATTTTGTGTGGAGGCTATATATACCCCTCCACCTCCTTCTCATTCGAAGGGAGAGCCATCAGAACACACACACCATTCCAACTCATATGTTCTGAGAGAGAACCACCTACTCATGTGTTGAGACCAAGATATTCCATTCCTACCATATGAATCTTGATCTCTAGCCTTCCCAAGTTGCTTTCCACTCAAATCTTCTTTCCACCAAATCCAAATTCTATGAGAGAGAGTTGAGTGTTGCGGAGACTATCATTTGAAGCACAAGAGCAAGGAGTTCATTACCTACACACCATTTGTTACTTCTTGGAGAGTGGTGTCTCCTAGATTGGCTAGGTGTCACTTGGGAGCCTCCGACAAGATTGTGGAGTTGAACCAAGGAGTTTGTAAGGGCAAGGAGATCGCCTACTTCATGAAGATCTACCGCTAGTGAGGCAAGTCCTGTGTGGGCGATGGCCATGGTGGGATAGACAAGGTTGCTTCTTCGTGGACCCTTTGTGGGTGGTTGCTTCTTCGTGGACCCTTCGTGGGTGGAGCCCTGTGTGGACTCGTGCAACCGTTACCCTTGGGTGGAGCCCTGTGTGGACTCGCGCAACCGTTACCCTTCGTGGGTTGAAGTCTCCATCAACGTGGATGTAGGATAGCACCACCTATCCGAACCACGGGAAAAACATCCGTGTCTCCAATTGCATTTGAATTCTCCAAACCCTTCCCTTTACATTCTTGCAAGTTGCATGCTTTACTTTCCGCTGCCTATATACTCTTTGCATGCTTGCTTGAATTATGTGATGATTGCCTGACTTGTCCTAAATTAGCTAAAATCTGCCAAGAACTAAAATTGGGAAAAGGTTAAGTTTTTATTTGGTCAAGTAGTCTAATCACCCCCCCCCTCTAGACATACTTTCGATCCTACAAGTGGTATCAGAGCTTTGGTCTCCATTTGCTTTGATCTCCATAGCTTTTGGTGGTCATAGCCTTGGTTTCACAACCTAGGAGAGTATGGCATCTAGCGAGGGAAATTACCACCGTAGAGGTCCCTACTTTGATGGTACTAATTTTGCTAATTGGAAGCATAAAATGAAAATGCATATTCTTGGACATAACCCCGCCGTTTGGGCTATTGTGTGTGTTGGTTTGCAAGGTGACTTCTTTGATGGGAGAGAACCAAACCGTGAAGCTACCGCAGATGAGTTGAAGATGTTGCAATACAATGCTCAAGCTTGTGATATTCTCTTCAATGGATTGTGCCCCGAAGAATTCAACAAAATCAGCCGCCTTGAGAATGCAAAGGAAATTTGGGACACTTTGATTGATATGCACGAAGGTACCGACTCCGTCAAGGAATCCAAGTTGGATGTGCTTCAAAGCCAACTTGACAAGTTCAAGATGAAGGATGGTGAAGGTGTCGCAGAAATGTACTCTAGGCTTGCTCTCATCACAAATGAGATTGCCGGTTTAGGAAGTGAAGAGATGACCGATAAATTCATCATCAAGAAGATTCTAAGAGCCTTGGATGGAAAATATGATACCATGTGCACATTGATCCAAATGATTCCCAATTACAAAGATCTCAAGCCAACGGAGGTGATTGGAAGAATTGTTGCTCATGAGATGTCACTTAAGGATAAAGAGGAACTTCACAACAAATCAAGTGGTGCCTATAAAGCCTCATGTGAAGCCCCTACATCATCAAGTGAGAAACAAGACTTCAATGAAGAATTGAGCTTAATGGTGAAGAACTTCAACAAGTTCTACAAGAGTAGAAGCAAAGATAGAAGCTTCAAGTCAAGGTCCTACAATGACAAAAGATCTTCTAGTCGAGAGCGAAACTGCTACAATTGTGGAAGACCCGGGCATTATTCCAATGAGTGTACGGCTCCCTACAAGAGAAGAGAAGATTCTCCAAGAAGAAGAAGCAAAGAATCACCACCAAGAGAGAGAAGGAGTAGAGATGATCGTTATGAACGAAGAAACTCACGGAGAAGCAAGGATTCGGAAAGGAAGGAAAAATCATCAAGGAGCTACACAAGACGAAGACATCAAGCTCATGTTGGTGAATGGGTATCCAGCTCCGACTCCGACAGCCACTCCGAGAGAAGTTATTACTCCGGCTCCGAAGATACTCAAGATGAAGGTGTTGCCGGTCTAGCACTTGTGTCAACCAACTCCTACGACATATTTGACTCACCAAATGAAGGAATTGGAAGATGCTTCATGGCCAAAGGTCCTAAGGTAACACACCCCGAGTATGTTGATTTCAATAGTGATGAAGATGACTTGTTAGGTGATGATTTGCTTGTTGACAACTCTAGTGATGAATATTATGATGCAAGACCAATTAATCATGCTAATCAAGATAAAACGAATGACAATGATAAGGAGAAGATTGAGGCCCTAACTAAAGAACTAAACACTCTTAAGTTAGCTCATGAAACCATCTTCGAAGATCATCGAGAACTTTTAAGAGCTCATGAGAAATTACGCTTTGAAAAGCTCAATCTTGAGCAGGAGCATGAGTTCTTAAAAGCAATCAATGATGATCTCCGCAAGAAAAGTTCTTCTTACGTTGCCAAGCGTTTACTCTTATCCACTTACATGCCTCAAGTCAAGTCTAGTAACAAGAACAAGAAAGATTCTTCCTCTAGTAGTAATAATGATCATGCTAAATCCAATATTGTTGCTTCTAGTAGCTCTCTTGATTCCACTAATGATTCTCTTAGCCAAGTTACACTTGAGCAAGAAAATAGCTTATTGAAGGGAATTATAGAGAAAGGAGTGTACAAAAGCCTTGCCGGGAGTAAGCAATTCGAGGAAATTGTGCGCAAGCAAGGAATGCACCGGAAGAATCAAGGTGTTGGTTTTGAACGAAAGTTCAATGCCAATGGAGTTGAGTGGGAAGAAGATCAATAACCCAAGACAAAGTTTGTCCCTCAACAAGAGAAGTATACTTATTTCAAGGGGACACAAGCTCAAGATGATCTTCCACCACAAGACTACAAGCAAAAAGGCAAGGACAAGCTTCAAGAGGAAATTGATGCATTTGAAGAAGCTCCAAAGACCTTAGTCAAGTGGATTCCCAAGACTACTTCAAGTTCCACTTCATCAAGTATGACTACAACTCCAAGGATTCCCATCAAGATGGTGTGGATCCAAAAGAAGAAGAACTAGAGAGTTCTTGAGGGTGACTCCGCCAACATACTTCACTCTTATCATTTTGGCAAGAACAAGTGCAATCAACTTCCACATCTTGCACTAGTTCAAGGAGTCACAAACCCTCTTGTTGGTAAGACAAGGGACAAGGTAATAAAAGTTTTCATGGACATCATCTTTGTGTGCATCACTCTATGTCTATGGATATCCTTGTTTGTTCCCTGTGGGACTAACCCATGTAGGTATTGAAAGTGCAATTCACTCAGATGGATAGCTCCAAGAGATCTACATCAACATTGAGCATACACATCTTCAACATCTACATGAAGTCATCATCGACAAAACCCAAGGTTAGTCCATCCCTCTTAGGGGGGATATCACATCTAGGGGGAGCTTTACTCTAAGACTTGAGCTAAAGCAACTCTAAAGATGTGAACAAAACAATGCTTTATGTAAAAGTGGTAACCCCACTTGAGCTTAAACGATGAGTATGACCTATGATCAAGTGCTCTGACTTGACTCCTAAGTCAATATACTCATATATAGATGACCTTGTCATCGCAAATTGCTTGATAGATGCTAGAATTGGTTGTGCATGCCTTGCCACATATTTCATTTGCCATCTTATTGTGTGAGCATGCTGGTTGCATATTTTACTCATTCGAGGACATCCACTTGTTGTTTTGATTGTTTGGTTTTATCTTCTTTTGCCAAGTGGATGGACAAGAATGCCTAAGAACCTCCTCTAGCTATCTATGCTTTTCTCGTCTCAAACTCTATTCATGCTGCATCACAAAATTTGATCAAGTCAGATTCGAACCACTCTGTGTGAGGAGCGCTCGGAGTCCCCGATTCGTCATAGACTTAAACTTCCAAAACCTCTTTATGATTCTCGGTCTGACTGATACTCCACTTTCGGTCCTACCGAGATCATTAAGTTGATCTAGGTTTTCGATCTCGGTGCAACCGATTTGAACATATCGGTCACACCGAGTTTCAGTAACTGCTTGCAGTTATGAATCTCGGTGCCACCGAGTTGTTCCACTCGGTCACACCGATATGGTCGGGCTATATATAGTCACGGGCAAAATTTTGGAAATTTCTCCGAACCCGTCGCCCGCGCAATAGCCTGCTCTGCCCTCGTGGTCTCCGGATCATCTTCTCGCCGCCGGCCGCCTCCAGTCGCTGGTCTCCGTCGCCATCAACGGGAATTCTGCCCCGCCGTTGCCGCCGTAGCAAGTCTCCGCCGAACTAGGGTATGGACTTGATCACAGTGCTATTCCCCGTCCAATTCCTAGCACATTGTGTTCTTCATGATTCTTGCCACGATTGAAACACTCCTATCCAGTCAATGCGCCCGTAGATTAGCTTTGATTCAAAAATTTTAGGGTTAGGTTTCCGCCGAAACCATCTCGGACCCACCGAGTTGAAAAACTCGGTCCCACCGATTTGGCTTATGCCATTGCACAAGTGAGACTCGGTCTGACCGAGAATTACTTATCGGTGTGACCGATTTTGGAACTCTGTGAAACCCTAGCAGTCTCGGTGCCACCGAACTGTGACTCGGTCCAACCGAGTTCACCAGTTCAGGTGCCAAAACTGCTTCGGTATCACCGAGTTTAAAAATCGGTAGATCCGAGATGATTTCAGTGGGAAACTAAAACTAAGTTTTTGGATCATTCTTTTGCAAAAATCTCTGCATTTTGTGATGCTCATCCACTCTATCTCTTCTATAAACTATTCATAGGGTCAGCAGTCAGTTTGCAGCATGTCTGATCAAAGTGATAGCCAAAACATGTTAGAGCAGCAGGTGCACATGAGTGAGGGTACTAGTCCCTCAAGTTCTTCTGATGAAGGCAGCAGGAGCACTCCTAGCAATTTGCCAAAGGCTGCCACGAGACAGAGGAAGAAGAGAACTTCAGACTCTGAAGATGAGGACTATGTGGCAGAGGAAGAGGCCACTTCCAAGAGAACTGAGCCAGCTCAAGGCACTAAGCCAGGCCTGGAAATCAAAAGGCCAGCAGGCAGGCAACCAATGTCAAAGGACAGAATGTCAACTGAGAAGCCCATAGAGCCAGTTGCAGCTGAGGGCAAGAAAAGAAAGGAAAGGGTGAAGAAGACTGTGGCTAGAGTGCTTGGCAAAGCTTCCATCATGGAAGAGGAAGAGGAAGAAGAGGTAGCTGCACCCGCACCCAAGGCACCCAAGCTGATGGGTGATGCTATGAAATCAGGGGCTACTGCATCTAAGCCCAAGGCTACATCAAAGGTCAAGACAGCACCTAAGAGAAATACAAGGAGCATCCCAGCTGCTGAAAAGAACAAGGCCCCAGTGCCTGAAGCTGCAGAAGAAGAGGAAGAGAATGTCCTGAGAAAGCTAAAGCCCAAGATCCCAGACCACAACGATGCTCATCCTGTGGCTGAGGATATGAAGCTTAGGAGAGATTCAGGGCTGAGGAAGTGGAGAGAAGCAGACCCATATGCTTCAAGGAGAAGGACATCAGTTGACTACAGGTTTCACACCAAGGAGCAGCAGGATTTTTGTGAGACAGTGCTGCTAGATAAGAAGCCCATTGTCTGTGATATGCGATGGGTTGATTGGCAATACATTAAGGACAATGAGGAGCACTATCCTGGAGTGCAAGATAGCTTCATAGCTTGTGGAGTAGCTGACTTTGTTGGGCAGAAGCTCACAAAGTGGAACGAGGAGCTTATCATGCAGTTCTACTCCACGGCACACTTCTATACAGATGGGAGGATCACATGGATGTCTGAGGGTACGAGGTACCAATCCACTATTGAGGAATGGGCAAAGTTGATTAATGCCCCAGAGGAGCATGATGATGACATGGACATATATGCCAAGAAGAAGATGGACCACAACTCAATGTCAAATATGTACAAGGAGATCCCAAATGAAGCACTTGATACCTTCAAGTTTGGCTCAGTACATTACCTTCTGTCAGGGCTCCCGACTATCAATTGGATCTTGAGGCACACCTTATTGCCCAAGTCAGGTGATCACAAGATGATCAGAGGCCATGCTATCAACTTGCTACATGTGTTTGATGTGCCTCAGAAGTTCAAGGTGATGAGCCTCATAGTGGAAACAATCAAGAGGACTGCAGCAGATCAGAAGAGGAGCTGCGGATATGCCCCTAAAATTCAGGAGCTCATCAACTCCAAGATGGGCACGGGCATATATCTATTGGACAAGGAACACCTGCCCATCCGTCCAGATTTTGAGGACAATCAAGTTGTCATGACTGAGAATGAGCCATCATCTTCCCAAGCATACGCAAAGAAGGAGAAGGCGAGGAAGGAGAAAGCTGCCAAGATGCCTACTCAAGAGGAGGCATCTGAGTATTTCTTGAAGACTAAACAAGAGCAGCTTGGTTACTTGATTGCATCCACGCTGAGGATTGAGAAAAGTCTGGCCACCCTCACTCAGAATCAGCAGAGCCTAGAGAGAATCATGGAACAGAAGTTCTATGACTTGGATGTCAAAGTAACGGATGTTCAGTCTACAGTGGAGCAGCTCCAGGAGGACATGCAGGAGAGGAGAGGCAGGACTACCACTCATGCCTTTGCCAGAGTGCCAAGAGGTCCGAGGTCGTCTGCCGTGCCAGTTGCTGACACAAGAGCCACCACTTCAGCACCAGCTACAGCCTCAGTTCCACCAGCTCCATCATCTACTTCAGCTCCAACTCCAGCGTCTACTTCAGCATCTATCGAAGCCTTCATCCTTGGAGTGATCCGGACTCCACCACCACCAGAAGATCAATCCTGAGCGTCGATCTAGCACTATGCATTTTATAGGAACTTTTTGGTAACTTGTTGCCAAAGGGGGAGAAGATGTATAGATCATAGGCTTCGAGAGAGAGAGTGTGTTACTTTTCTCTCTTGCTTTATTTGGTGGTTTTTCAAACTTGTTTGCTATTGAGTGCTTGAGATACTATGCTTGTGAGACATTGATGATCATGTGTTTGATCATAAGCTACACTTAATGCTTGATGGATGCTATTATCTTATCTATCTTATGTGATCTTTCACTTTTCTTGGTGATGAGTGCATGTATTTCATTCTTATCATTTTAAGCGCTCCACCAAGATGTATGTGACATGGAAGAGTAACCCATGACTCTAACTCTTTGTGCATTTGCAGTCCAAAGAAAATTTTAAATATGCACAAGTTTAGGGGGAGCTCTTACTTATCATACTTCTCAAAGCGACGATATATTTCATGCTTATTATCATTTGTCAAAGCTTTGATCTATATGTTGTCATCAATTACCAAAAAGGGGGAGATTGAAAGTGCAACTATCCCTAGGTGGTTTTGGTAATTCATAACAACATATAGCTCATTGAGCTAATGCTATTCCAAGATGATTACTTCAAGAAAGCTCAATGATTGGCATGGCATGGATGTGAAAGTGGAACCCTCAAAATGCTAAGGACAAAGGATTGGCTCAAGCTCAAAAGCTCAAGACTCTTCATTTTATATTTTTAGTGATCCAAGATCACATTGAGTCTTTAGGAAAAGCCAATACTATCAAGGAGGGATAAGGTGTTGCTTAATGAGCCTCTTGCTTCATGTGCTTAGTGATATGCTCCAAAACCCTCAACTACTTTCCCATATCCACATATGACCTAAATCCTAAGCCAAACTCGGTCCTACCGATTCTTCCTATCCGGCGCCACCGAGTTTTCATTTGTCATAAGCCACTGCCAAACCCTAGCAATTCGGTCCTACCGATAGGGATCTCGGTCTCACCGAGATGGGATTCCAAACTCTCTATTTCCCTTTCGTAACTTTTCGGTCTCACCGAAAGAGCGAATCGGTCCCACCGAGATTGCAATGTAAACTCAGTGTTTCCCCTTTGTAACTTTTCGGTCTCACCGAGTTCCACTCGGTCTCATCGAAAGAGCAAATCGGTCCCACCGAGTTTGCCTGACCAACTCTCTGGTTAGCTAATTACCAAATTCGGTCTCACCGAGTTTGTGTAATCGGTCTCACCGAGATTATGTTATGCCCAAACCCTAACCATATCGGTCCTACCGAGTTGCATGTCGGTCCCACCGAAAATCTCTAACGGTCACTAGGTTTACATTTTCGGTCCGACCGAGTTTATTGATTCGGTTCCACCGAGATTGGAAAACTGTGTAACGGTTGGATTTTGTGTGGAGGCTATATATACCCCTCCACCTCCTTCTCATTCGAAGGGAGAGCCATCAGAACACACACACCATTCCAACTCATATGTTTTGAGAGAGAACCACCTACTCATGTGTTGAGACCAAGATATTCCATTCCTACCATATGAATCTTGATCTCTAGCCTTCCCAAGTTGCTTTCCACTCAAATATTCTTTCCACCAAATCCAAATCCTATGAGAGAGAGTTGAGTGTTGGGGAGACTATCATTTGAAGCACAAGAGCAAAGAGTTCATTACCTACACACCATTTGTTACTTCTTGGAGAGTTGTGTCTCCTAGATTGGCTAGGTGTCACTTGGGAGCCTCCAACAAGATTGTGGAGTTGAACCAAGGAGTTTGTAAGGGCAAGGAGATCGCCTACTTCGTGAAGATCTACCGCTAGTGAGGCAAGTCCTGTGTGGGTGATGGCCATGGTGGGATAGTGAAAGTGCAACTATCCCTAGGTGGTTTTGGTAATTCATAACAACATATAGCTCATTGAGCTAATGCTATTCCAAGATGATTATTTCAGGAAAGCTCAATGATTGGCATGGCATGGATGTGAAAGTGGAACCCTCAAAATACTAAGGACAAAGGATTGGCTCAAGCTCAAAAGCTCAAGACTCTTCATTTTATATTTTAGTGATCCAAGATCACATTGAGTCTTTAGGAAAAGCCAATACTATCAAGGAGGAATGAGGTGTTGCTTAATGAGCCTCTTGCTTCATGTGCTAGTGATATGCTCCAAAACCCTCAACTACTTTCCCATATCCACATATGACCTAAACCCTAAGCCAAACTCGGTCCTACCGATTCTTCCTATCCGGCGCCACCGAGTTTCACTTGTCATTAGCCACTGCCAAACCCTAGCAATTCGGTCCTACCGATAGGGATCTCGGTCTCACCGAGATGGGGTTGCAAACTCTCTGTTTCCCTTTCGTAACTTTTCGGTCTCACCGAAAGAGCGAATCGGTCCCACTGAGATTGCAATGTAAACTCAGTGTTTCCCCTTTGTAACTTTTTGGTCTCACCGAGTTCCACTCGGTCTCACCGAAAGAGCAAATCGGTCCCACCGAGTTTGCCTGACCAACTCTCTGGTTAGCTAATTACCAAATTCGGTCTCACCGAGTTTGTGTAATCGGTCTCACCGAGATTACGTTATGCCCAAACCCTAACCATATCGGTCCTACCGAGTTCCATGTCAGTCCCACCGAAAATCTCTAATGGTCACTAGGTTTACATTTTCGGTCCGACCGAGTTTATTGATTCGGTCCCACCGAGATTGGAAAACTGTGTAACGGTTGGATTTTGTGTGGAGGCTATATATACCCCTCCACCTTCTTCTCATTTGAGGAGAGAGCCATCAGAACACACACACCATTCCAACTCATTTGTTCTGAGAGAGAACCACCTACTCATGTGTTGAGACCAAGACATTCCATTCCTACCATATGAATCTTGATCTCTAGCCTTCCCAAGTTGCTTTCCACTCAAATCTTCTTTCCACCAAATCCAAATCCTATGAGAGAGAGTTGAGTGTTGGGGAGACTATCATTTGAAGCACAAGAGCAAGGAGTTCATTACCTACACACCATTTGTTACTTCTTGGAGAGTGGTGTCTCCTAGATTGGCTAGGTGTCACTTGGGAGCCTCCGACAAGATTGTGGAGTTGAACCAAGGAGTTTGTAAGGGCAAGGAGATCGCCTACTTCGTGAAGATCTATCGCTAGTGAGGCAAGTCCTGTGTGGGCGATGGCCATGGTGGGATAGACAAGGTTGCTACTTCGTGGACCCTTTGTGGGTGGTTGCTTCTTCGTGGACCCTTCGTGGGTGGAGCCCTGTGTGGACTCGCGCAACCGTTACCCTTGGGTGGAGCCCTGTGTGGACTCGCGCAACCGTTACCCTTCGTGGGTTGAAGTCTCCATCAACGTGGATGTAGGATAGCACCACCTATCCGAACCACGGGAAAAACATCCGTGTCTCCAATTGCGTTTGTATTCTCCAAACCCTTCCCTTTACATTCTTGCAAGTTGCATGCTTTACTTTCCGTTGCCTATATACTCTTTGCATGCTTGCTTGAATTGTGTGATGATTGCTTGACTTGTCCTAAATTAGCTAAAATCTGCCAAGAACTAAAATTGGGAAAAGGTTAAGTTTTTCTTTGGTCAAGTAGTCTAATCACCCCCCCCTCTAGACATACTTTCGATCCTACAAGTGGTATCAGAGCTTTGGTCTCCATTTGCTTTGATCTCCATAGCTTTTGGTGGTCATAGCCTTGGTTTCACAACCTAGGAGAGTATGATGTCTAGCGAGGGAAATTATCACCGTAGAGGTCCTTACTTTGATGGTACTAATTTTGCTAGTTGGAAGCATAAAATGAAAATGCATATTCTTGGACATAACCCCGCCGTTTGGGCTATTGTGTGTGTTGGTTTGCAAGGTGACTTCTTTGATGGGAGAGAACAGAACTGTGAAGCTACCGCGGATGAGTTAAAGATGTTACAATACAATGCTCAAGCTTGTGATATTCTCCTCAACGAATCGTGCCCCGAAGAATTCAACAAAATCAGTCGCCTTGAGAATGCGAAGGAAATTTGGGACACGTTGATTGATATGCACGAAGGTACCGACTCCATCAAGGAATCCAAGTTGGATGTGCTTCAAAGCCAACTTGACAAGTTCAAGATGAAGGATGGTGAAGGTGTCGCTGAAATGTACTCTAGGCTTGCTCTCATCACAAATGAGATTGCCGGCTTAGGAAGTGAAGAGATGACCGATAAATTCATCATCAAGAAGATTCTAAGAGCCTTGGATGGAAAATATGATACCGTGTGCACATTGATCCAAATGATGCCCAATTACAAAGATCTCAAGCCAACGAAGGTGATTGGAAGAATTGTTGCTCATGAGATGTCACTTAAGGATAAAGAGGAACTTCACAACAAATCAAGTGGTGCCTATAAAGCCTCATGTGAAGCCCCTACATCATCAAGTGAGAAACAAGACTTCAATGAAGAATTGAGCTTAATGGTGAAGAACTTCAATAAGTTCTACAAGAGTAGAAGCAAAGATAGAAGCTCCAAGTCAAGAACCTACAATGACAAAAGATCTTCTAGTCGAGAGCGAAACTGCTACAATTGTGGAAGACCCGGACAACATTCCAATGAGTGTACGGCTCCCTACAAGAGAAGAGAAGATTCTCCAAAAAGAATAAGCAAAGGATCACCACCAAGAGAAAGAAGGAGTAGAGATGATCATTATGAACGAAGATACTCACGGAGAAGCAAGGATTCGGAAAGGAAGGAAAAATCATCAAGGAGCTACACAAGACAAAGACATCAAGCTCATGTTGGTGAATGGGTATCCGGCTCCGACTCCGACAGCCACTCCGAGTGAAGTTATTACTCAGCTCCGAAGATACTCAAGATGAAGGTGTTGCCGGTCTAGCACATGTGTCAACCAACTCCTACAACATATTTTACTCACCAAATGAAGGAATTGGAAGATGCTTCATGGCCAAAGGTCCTAAGGTAACACACCCCGAGTATGTTGATTTCAATAGTGATGAAGATGACTTGTTAGGTGATGATTTGCTTGTTGACAACTCTAGTGATGAATATTATGATGAAAGACCAATTAATCATGCTAATCAAGATAAAACGAATGACAATGATAAGGAGAAGATTGAGGCCCTAACTAAAGAACTAAACACTCTTAAGTTAGATCTTGAAACCATCTTCGAAGATCATCGAGAACTTTTAAGAGCCCATGAGAAATTACGCTTTGAAAAGCTCAATCTTGAGCAGGAGCATGAGTTCTTAAAAGCAATCAATGATGATCTCCGCAAGAAAAGTTCTTCTTACATTGCCAAGCGTTTACTCTTATCCACTTACATGCCTAAAGTCAAGTCTAGTAACAAGAACAAGAAAGATTCTTCCTCTAGTAGTAACAATGATCATGCTAAATCCAATATTGTTACTTCTAGTATCTCTCTTGATTCCACTAATGATTCTCTTAGCCAAGTTACACTTGAGCAAGAAAATAGCTTATTGAAGGGAATTATAGAGAAAGGAGTGTACAAAAGCCTTGCCGGGAGTAAGCAATTCGAGGAAATTGTGCGCAAGCAAGGAATGCACCGAAAGAATCAAGGTATTGGTTTTGAACGAAAGTTCAATGCCAATGGAGTTGAGTGGGAAGAAGATCAATACCCCAAGACAAAGTTTGTCCCTCAACAAGAGAAGTATACTTCTTTCAAGGGGACACAAGCTCAAGATGATCTTCCACCACAAGACTATAAGCAAAAAGGCAAGAACAAGCTTCAAGAGGAAATTGATGCATTTGAAGAAGCCCCAAAGACCTTACTCAAGTGGATTCCCAAGACTACTTCAAGTTCCACTTCATCAAGTACGACTACAACTCCAAGGATTCCCATCAAGATGGTGTGGATCCAAAAGAAGAAGAACTAGAGAGTTCTTGAGGGTGACTCCGCCAACATACTTCACTCTTATCATTTTGGCAAGAACAAGTGCAATCAACTTCCACATCTTGCAAGAGTTCAAGGAGTCACAAACCCTCTTGTTGGTAAGACAAGGGACAAGGTAACCTAAAAGTTTTCATGGACATCATCTTTTGTGTACATCACTCTATGTCTATGGATATCCTTGCTTGTTCCTTGTGGGACTAACCCATGTAGGTATTGAAAGTGCAATTCACTCAAATGGATAGCTCCAAGAGATCTACATCAACATTGAGCATCCACATCTTCAATATCTACATGAAGTCATCATCGACAAAACCCAAGGTTAGTTCATCCCTCTTAGGGGGGGATATCACATCTAGGGGGAGCTTTACTCTAAGACTTGAGCTAAAGCAACTCTAAAGATGTGAACAAAACAATGCTTTATGTAAAAGTGGTAACCCCACTTGAGCTTAAACGATGAGTATGACCTATGATCAAGTGTTCTCACTTGACTCCTAAGTCAATATACTCATCTATAGATGACCTAGTCATCGCAAATTGCTTGATCGATGCTAGAATTGGTTGTGCATGCCTTGCCACATATTTCATCTGCCATCTTATTGTGTGAGCATGCTGGTTGCATAATTTACTCATTCGAGGACATCCACTTGTTGTTTTGATTGTTCGGTTTTATCTTCTTTTGCCAAGTGGATGGACAAGAATTCCTAAGAACCTCCTCTAGCTATCTATGCTTTTCTCGTCTCAAACTCTATTCATGCTGCATCACAAAATTTGATCAAGTCAGATCCGAACCACTCTGTGCGAGGAGCGCTCGGAGTCCCCGATTCGTCATAGACTTAAACTTCCAAAACCTCTTTATGATTCTCGGTCTGACCGATACTCCACTTTCGGTCCTACCGAGATCATTAAGTTGATCTAGGTTTTTGATCTCGGTGCAACCGATTTGAACCTTTCGGTCACACCGAGTTTCAGTAACTGCTTGCAGTTATGAATCTCGGTGCCACCGAGTTGTTCCACTCGGTCACACCGACAGGGTCGGGCTATATATAGTCACGGGCAAAATTTTGGAAATTTGTCCGAACCCCTTCGCCCGCGCAATAGCCTGCTCTGCCCTCGTGGTCTCCGGATCATCTTCTCGCCGCCAGCAGCCTCCAGTCGCTGGTCTCTGTCGCGGTCAACGGGAATTCTGCCCCGCCGTTGCCGCCGTAGCAAGTCCCCGCTGAACTAGGGTATGGACTTGATCTTTGTGCTATCCCTCAATCTGATTCCTAGCACATTGTGATCATATTGATTCTAGCCACGATTGAAACACTCCTATCCAGTCAAAACGCTCATAGATTAGGTTTGATTCGAAAATTCTAGGTTTAGGTTTCCGCCGAAACTATCGCGGACCCACCAAGTTGAAAAACTCGGTCCCACCGATTTGGCTTATGCCATTGCACAAGTGAGACTCGGTCTGACCGAGAATTACTTATCGGTGTGACCGATTTTTGAACTCAGTGAAACCCTAGCAGTCTCGGTGCCACCGAACTGTGACTCGGTCTTACCGAGTTCACTAGTTTAGGTTCCAAAACTGCTTCGGTATCACCGAGTTTGAAAATCGGTAGATCCGAGATGATTTCAGTGGGAAACTAAAACTAAGTTTTTGGATCATTCTTTTGCAAAAATCTCTGCATGTTGTGATGCTCATCTTTTCTATCTCTTCTATAATCTATTCACAGGGCCAGCAGTCAGTTTGCAGCATGTCTGATCAAAGTGATAGCCAAAATATGTCAGAGCAGCAAGTGGTGATGAGTGAGGGCACTAGTCCCTCCAGTTCATCTGATGAAGGCAGCAGGAGCACTCCTAGCAATTTGCCAAAGGCTGCCACGAGACAAAGGAAGAAGAGGACTTCAGATTTCGAAGATGAGGACTATGTGGCAGAGGAAGAGGCCACTTCCAAGAGAGTTGAGCCAGCTCAAGGCACTAAGCCAGGTCTGAAAATCAAAAGGTCAGCAGGCAGGCAGCCAATGTCAAAGGCCAGAATGTCAACTGAGAAGCCCATAGAGCCAGTTGCAGCTGAGGGCAAGAAAAGGAAGGAAAGGGTAAAGAAGACTGTGGCTAGAGTGCTTGGCAAAGCTTCCATCATGGAAGAGGAGGAAGAAGAAGAGGCAGCTGCACCAGCGCCCAAGGCACCCAAGCTAATGGGAGATGCCATAAAATCAGGGGGAGCTGCTTCCAAGGCCAAGCCAGCTCCAAAGCCAAAGCCTAAGAGAAATACAAGGAGCATTCCTGCAGCTGAGAAGAACAAGGCCCCAGTGCCTGAGACTGTTGCTGAAGAAGAGGAAGAGAATGTCCTGACAAAGCTAAAGCCCAAGATCCCAGACCACAACGATGCTCATCCTGTGGCTGAGGACATGAAGCTCAGGAGAGATTCAGGGCTGAGGAAATGGAGAGAAGCAGACTCATATGCTTCAAGGAGAAGGACAGCCATGGACTACAGGTATCACACCAAGGAGCAGCAGGATTTTTATGAGACAGTGCTGCTAGATAAGAAGCCCATTGTCTGCGATATGCGTTGGGTTGATTGGCAATACATTAAGGAAAACGAAGAGCACTATCCTGGAGTACAAGACAACTTCATAGCTTGTGGAGTAGCTGACTTCGTTGGGCAGAAGCTCACAAAGTGGAACGAGGAGCTTATCATGCAGTTCTACTCCACAACTCACTTTTATCCAGATGGGAGGATCACTTGGATGTCTGAGGGTACAAGGTACCAATCCACAGTTGCTGAGTGGGCACAGATCATTAATGCCCCAGAGGAGCAAGATGATGACTTGGATATCTATGCCAAGAAGAAGATGGACCATAACTCCATGTCCAATATGTACAAGGAAATTCCCAATGAAGCTCTTGACACCTTCAAATTTGGGTCGGTGCATTACCTTCTGTCAGGACTGCCTACGATCAATTGGATACTAAGGCACACCTTATTGCCCAAGTCTGGAGATCACAAGATGATCAGAGGCCATGCTATCAACTTGCTGCATGTGTTTGATGTGCCTGAGAAGTTCAAGGTGATGAGCCTCATAGTGGAAACTATCAAGAGGACTGCAGCAGATCAGAAGAGGAGTTGCGGATATGCCCCTCAAATTCAGGAGCTCATCAACTCCAAGATGGGCACGGGCATATATCTATTGGACAAGGAACACCTGCCCATCCGTCCAGATTTCGAGGACAATCAAGTTATCATGACTGAGAACGAGCCATCATCTGCCCAAGCATACGCAAAGAAGGAGAAGGCGAGGAAGGAGAAATCTGCCAAGATGCCAACTCAAGAGGAGGCATCTGAGTATTTCTTGAAGACTAAACAAGAGCAGCTTGGTTACTTGATTGCATCCACGCTGAGGATTGAGCAAAGTCTAGCCACCCTCACTCAGAATCAGCAGAGCCTAGAGATAATCATGGAATAGAAGTTCTATGACTTGGATGTCAAAGTAACGGAAGTTCAGTCTGCAGTGGAGCAGCTCCAGGAGGACATGCAGGAGAGGAGAGGCAGGACTACCACTCATGCCTTTGCCAGAGTGCCATGAGGCCCGAGGTCATCTGCTATGCCAGTTGCTGACACCAGAGCCACCACTTCAGCACCAGCTATAGCCTCAGCTCCAGCATTTACTTCAGCTCCAACTCCAGCGACTACTTCAGCATCTACCGAAGCCTTCATCCTTGGAGTGATCCGGACTCCACCACCACCAGAAGATCAAGCCTGAGCGTCGATTTAGCACTATGCATTTTCTAGGAACTTTTTGGTAACTTGTTGCCAAAGGGGGAGAAGATGTAGAGATCATAGGCTTCGAGAGAGAGAGAGTGTTGCTTTTCTCTCTTGCTTTATTTGGTGGTTTTTTAAACTTGTTTGCTTTTGAGTGCTTGAGATACTACGCCATTATTTGTGAGACATTGATGATCATGTGTTTGATCATAAGCTACACTTAATGCTTGCTTATTGCTATTATACTATCTATCTTGTGTGATCATTCACTATTCTTGGTGATGAGTGCATGTATTTCATTCTTATCATTTTGAGCGCTCCACCAAGATGTATGTGACATGGAAGAGTAACCCATGACTCTAACTCTTTGTGCATTTGCAGTCCAAAGCAAATTTTAAATATGCACAAATTTAGGGGGAGCTCTTACTTATCACATACTTCTCAAAGCGACGATATATTTCATGCTTATTATCATTTGTTGAAGCTTTGATCTATATGTTGTCATCAATTACCAAAAAGGGGGATATTGAAAGTGCAACTATCCCTAGGTGGTTTTGGTAATTCATAACAACATATAGCTCATTGAGCTAATGCTATTCCAAGATGATTATTTCAGGAAAGCTCAATGATTGGCATGGCATGGATGTGAAAGTGAAACCCTCAAAATACTAAGGACAAAGGATTGGCTCAAGCTCAAAAGCTCAAGACTCTTCATTTTATATTTTAGTGATCCAAGATCACATTGAGTCTTTAGGAAAAGCCAATACTATCAAGGAGGGATGAGGTGTTGCTTAATGAGCCTCTTGCTTCATGTGCTTAGTGATATGTTCCAAAACCCTCAACTACTTTCCCATATCCACATATGACCTAAACCCTAAGCCAAACTCGGCCCTACCGATTCTTCCTATCCGGCGCCACCGAGTTTCACTTGTCATTAGCCACTGCCAAACCCTAGCAATTCGGTCCTACCGATAGGGATCTCGGTCTCACCGAGATGGGGTTGCAAACTCTCTGTTTCCCTTTTGTAACTTTTCGGTCTCACCGAAAGAGCAAATCGGTCCCACCGAGATTGCAATGTAAACTCAGTGTTTCCCCTTTGTAACTTTTCGGTCTCACCGAGTTCCACTCGGTCTCACCGAAAGAGCAAATCGGTCCCACCGAGTTTGCCTGACCAACTCTCTGGTTAGCTAATTACCAAATTCGGTCTCACCGAGTTTGTGTAATCGGTCTCACCGAGATTACGTTATCCCCAAACCCTAACCATATCGGTCCTACCGAGTTGCATGTCAGTCCCACCGAAAATCTCTAACGGTCACTAGGTTTACATTTTCGGTCCGACCGAGTTTATTGATTCGGTCCCACCGAGATTGGAAAACTGTGTAACGGTTGGATTTTGTGTGGAGGCTATATATACCCCTCCACCTTCTTCTCATTCGAGGAGAGAGCCATCAGAACACACACACCATTCCAACTCATATGTTCTGAGAGAGAACCACCTACTCATGTGTAGAGACCAAGACATTCCATTCCTACCATATGAATCTTGATCTCTAGCCTTCCCAAGTTGCTTTCCACTCAAATCTTCTTTCCACCAAATCCAAATCCTATGAGAGAGAGTTGAGTGTTGGGGAGACTATCATTTGAAGCACAAGAGCAAGGAGTTCATTACCTACACACCATTTGTTACTTCTTGGAGAGTGGTGTCTCCTAGATTGGCTAGGTGTCACTTGGGAGCCTCCGACAAGATTGTGGAGTTGAACCAAGGAGTTTGTAAGGGCAAGGAGATCGCCTACTTCGTGAAGATCTACCGCTAGTGAGGCAAGTCCTATGTGGGCGATGGCCATGGTGGGATAGACAAGGTTGCTACTTCGTGGACCCTTTGTGGGTGGTTGCTTCTTCGTGGACCCTTCGTGGGTGGAGCCCTGTGTGGACTCGCGCAACCGTTACCCTTGGGTGGAGCCCTGTGTGGACTCGCGCAACCGTTACCCTTCATGGGTTGAAGTCTCCATCAACGTGGATGTAGGATAGCACCACCTATCCGAACCACGGGAAAAACATCGGTGTCTCCAATTGCGTTTGAATTCTCCAAACCCTTCCCTTTACATTCTTGCAAGTTGCATGCTTTACTTTCTGCTGCCTATATACTCTTTGCATGCTTGCTTGAATTGTGTGATGATTGATTGACTTGTCCTAAATTAGCTAAAATCTGCCAAGAACTAAAATTGGGAAAAGGTTAAGTTTTTCTTTGGTCAAGTAGTCTAATCACCCCCCCTCTAGACATACTTTCGATCCTACAGATAGACAAGGTTGCTTCTTCGTGGACCCTTTGTGGGTGGTTGCTTCTTCGTGGACCCTTCGTGGGTGGAGCTCTGTGTGGACTCACGCAACCGTTACCCTTGGGTGGAGCCCTGTGTGGACTCGCGCAACCGTTACCCTTCGTGGGTTGAAGTCTCCATCAAGGTGGATGTAGGATAGCACCACCTATCCGAACCACGGGAAAAACATCCGTGTCTCCAATTGTGTTTGAATTCTCCAAACCCTTCCCTTTACATTCTTGCAAGTTGCATGCTTTACTTTCCGCTGCCTATATACTCTTTGCATGCTTGCTTGAATTATGTGATGATTGCCTAACTTGTCCTAAATTAGCTAAAATCTTCCAAGAACTAAAATTGGGAAAAGGTTAAGTTTTTATTTGGTCAAGTAGTCTAATCACCCCCCTCTAGACATACTTTCGATCCTATAGCAATATAAGCCTTCTCATTGCAATTCACCATGCAAAACATATAGATATTCTTTAGTTTAGTTTCAATGTCATCCATGAGAATGAATACTTCAAACCAACTATTTTTATGTGTCAATTCTTCACTCCCCAAAACTAGACAAAGCTCATTATAAAGTTCAAGGGTGATCAAGTTATTGCAATATTTGGACACGATTCGATCATGAAAAAGCATACATTGGAAATTAAGATGACCAACCTTCACTACTAGGAAAAGGGCTATAGATAGGATTGACACTAATGGCGCACCAGGGAAGTAGTGCGCCACTACTATATACTAATGGCGCACCAGTTGGTGATGCGCCATTAGTGTGGAAGACACTAATGGCGCACCAAAAAACTGGTGCGCCACTAGTGATAATTTTTTTTCATTTTTACATACATACTAATGGCGCATCCTACCGAAGTGCGCCATTACTAGTTCTAACTAGGAATGGCGCACCAGACATGGAGTGCGCCAGTACTGAATTTTTTTTATTCTTTTTTTTGCAAAACTACTAATGGCGCACCGCCTCACAATGCGCCATTACTAGTTTAAACTACTAATGGCGCACCCTGTAAAAGTGCACCATTAGTATATTTTTTTACTTTTCTGCAAAACTACTAATGGCGCACCACCTGCAGGTTGGACAGCCCCACACCTACCCACTCACTTTCCCCACTTCATTCCCTCCACCTCCTTCTCCAAGCTTTCGGCTGCCTCCTCCTCCTCACCTCATTTCCACCATAGATTCATCAAAATTAAGTGGTGAAATTACCTTTTTTTGATAGGTAAGTAAGGGGAAAGCTATCTTCATGATGTAGATCTACTTTTTTCTCCCTAGCTCGCTCCAACAACGTGCATATGCACTTTTTGTGGCCTAGCTAGATCTATGTATGTTTGTGGTGTTGCATGTGTTTGTGGTGTTGCATATATGTTTGTGTTTGCAGGTACCAGTATTTGAAATGCGATAGTTGCCAATATTTTGCCGGAATGTTGATTCATTTCCGTTTCGACGAGAATTTTGGCACTATGCATTCTTTTTGGTCCTATTTTTAGGGAAGGTCATGCCAAAATTTTTCTTGGTTCTAAAATATCATTTTGCTCTACCCCGCAGGCGACCATGGTCCGCACGATGACCGAAGGCATCGTGAATAGGTTTTTGAGCTCCGCGAAGGCCGAGATGCTTCAAAAGAACGAGACGGAGATAAGATGTCCGTGTCGAAGATGCAAGTTGAAGAGCCTTATTGCGGACCCGGATTCCGGGCAGGTGCGGGACCACATGCTCTTGCATGGTTTCATGGATGGCTATCGGTGGCAAGGTGATGAAGATGACTATGAAGTCGTCCATGGGGGCCGGGCAAGAAATGAGGAAGGGCAACAAGACAAGTACCACCGCGGCGAGGGCGGGCGAGAAGACGAAGAATCTCCAGGACATGATCACGGCGGTGATGCTGTGCACAGTCATCATGTAGAAGATGTCGTACATGATGATGAGGAAGATCAAGACGAAGGGCATGATCATGAAGATGAAGATGCCGGAGCAGACGACGATGGAGGCTAGGTGCAGGACCCTCATATTCAAGAGCTGCTTCTCAAGCAGACGGATAACGCAAGAGCTGCCGCCCGAGAGAAAGCCAAGCTGGATCAACTGGAGATAGACGCGGTTACTCCATTGTATGAAGGATGCAGGCCCGAGGATACCCGCCTGAAAGTAACGCTCATGGCTCTGGAGATGAAGGTAAAACACAAAATGACCGACGCATGCTTCGACAAGAACATGTCATTCTGGCACGAACGTCTTCCCAAGGGGAACAAGTGCCCGACCAGTTTCGAGGAGGCGAAGAAAATCGTGTGTCCTCTGGATTTACCACACGTGAAATACCATGTGTGCATGAACAATTGCATCATTTATTGGGACGAGCACGCGGAGTCTACCATATGTCTGGTGTGCGGCGTCACTCGATACAAGAAGAGGAAGAAAGCTCCTCGAAAATCGGTGTGGTACTTTCCGATCACTCCTCGTCTACAGCGGTATTTCGCGGACCCTAAGGTAGAAAAGCTCCTGCGTTGGCACGCGGATAGGGAGGAGAAGAAGCGGGAAGATGACGGAAATGATCCGGAGATAAATAAAAAAGACAAGATGCTGAGTCACCCTAAGAATGCGAGCCAGTAGCAAGCGTTGAACTTCGAATACCCAGAATTTGGGAAGGATCCAAGGAACATCATGCTGGGCGCGAGCACCGATGGAGTCAATCCGTTTGGCAGCTAGAGAAGCACACATAGCACGTGGCCTGTGTTTGTGTGGATGTACAACCTTCCCCCCTGGTTGTGTATGAAGAGGAAGTACATTCACATGAGTATGCTAATTGAAGGGCCGAAACAACCAGGGAATGACATCAATCTGTATCTGGGGCTGCTGAAAGAGGAGCTAGACATGCTGTGGAAAATGCCAGCCAATACGTGGGACGCCGCAGAGAAAGAATATTTCCCTATGAGAGCCGCACTGCTCACGACGGTGCACGACTACTCGGTTACGGATATCTCGCGGGGCAGGTAGTCCACGTATTTTCTGGATGCGTAAGGTGCATGGATGACACAACGTATCGCCAACTAGATAGAGATCCTAGATCTTCGAAAACCGTGTTCATGGGATATCGAAGGTGGCTTCGCGACGATGATCCGTGGAGGGAACACAAGGATCTGTTTGATGGTGAAACCGAACCCCGAAAATGCCCGCGTACGAGGAGCGGCGAGGAAATAGATGAGCTGTTGAAAAGTTGGAAAGATTGCCCACTGCCGGGAAAGAAGCAAAAGGCGCCAGAGCCGGGAAAGAATCGAAAGGCGCCAGAGCCGCTGCTGAAGGTATGGAAAACGAGGTCTGTTTTGTGGGACTTGCCGTACTGGAAGATCCACCGTGTGCCTCACAGCCTTGATGCCATGCATATCACGAAGAACGTGTGCGAGAGTCTGCTTGGTACCCTGCTCAACATGCCAGAGAGGACCAAAGATGGGCCGAAAGCAAGGGCAGACTTGAAATCAATGGGCATCAGGCAGGAGCTTCACGCTAATGATGATGATGATGATGAGGCGAAGCAGGACACAGAAACTCATTGCAAATGCAAAAAGGCCAAGAAGACCGGAAGTGACTACCCTCCCGCGTGCTTCACTCTAAGTCAGGAGGAGATCGAGCAGTTTTTCACCTGCCTCGTAGGAGTAAAACTTCCTTACGGTTACACGGGGAAGATAAGCAGATACCTAGACCCATCGAAGCAGAAGTTCAGCGGGATGAAGTCTCACGACTGTCACGTGCTGATGACGCAGATACTTCCAGTTGCAATCCATGGGATCATGGACGCGCACGTCCGTGAAATGCTATTTGGCCTATGCAACTTTTTCAACGTCATCTCTCGGAAGTCGATTGGCGTGAGGCAACTCAGAAGGCTACAGGAAGAGATCGTGGTGATACTATGCGAGCTTGAGATGTACTTCCTGCCCGCATTCTTCGATGTTATAGTGCATCTGCTGGTCCATATCATGGAGGATATCATCCAGCTCGGGCCGACGCTCCTACACAGCATGATGCCGTTTGAAAGGATGAATGGTGTCATCAAAGGATACGTTCGCAACATGTCACGTCCAGAGGGAAGTATAGCCAGGGGCTTTCTGACCGAAGAGTCCATCTCCTACTGCATGAATTATCTAGGCATCGAGAACCCTGTTGGTCTGCCCGTCAACAGGCACCTCGGCAGGCTCGTTGGATGGGGTCACCATGAGGGTCGCCGCGAAATGCATGTCGACTTCGAGGGTCGACTCGCCGACTTTGAAACAGCAAACCTAGTCGCGCTACAACACATAGACGTGGTCGATCCTTGGGTGGTAGAGCACAAAACCTTTATTGAGAAGACGTACAATGACCGAGGCCAACAGAGGACGGACGGAGATATAATCAAAGAGCACAACTCATGTTTCACGCGTTGGTTCAAGCAGAAGCTTCTGTCGTACCCTTTACATGAGGATTCTTCCGCGGAAGAACAACTCATATTCGCCTTGTCACAGGGCGCCGAGCAAACGTCACTGCGAAAAATGAGCCATGGGTACTGGCTTCCCAAGTGGACCAATGCTTCTTCTTTACCGACCCGTCAAAGCCCAGTCGTGTTGTTGTGAGGAGAGGCAAAAGGAAGATCATCGGAATGGATGGAGTAGCCAATGAGCAAGACTTCAACAAGTACGGCAACCCGAAGATCGAACATGACGACGACGATGAAGTAGTAGCACACACCACAAGAAGAAGCAGGACCACCCTACCTAAAGGACGTCCGTTCCACAGAAGAACTCCATTTGCGAAAAAGAAGGGCAAGAAGATTGTGAATAGATAGCTAGCTAAGATCGATTGTATTTAAATCGTAGTCTTCATTTCTCGATTGTATTTCATGGGCACTTTTTGATATCATGAATATTTTTAAATTTCACGGGCACTTTTTGAATTCATGAGGACACTCGATCTCGATCCCCCTCCACCGCCGCCGACGAGCACCCGCCCCCCCGCACCCTCCCCCGCTCCACCGCCGCCGCCGATGATATTTTCAAGTAACAAATTTGAATATATTTTTTAAAAAATTATTACTGTTTTTATAAAAAAATATTACTTTTATGATTTAAACAAGTTTGAACATATTTAAACACAAATAAATATCAAACATCATTTAAAATGCAAAAAAAATATTGCGGAGCCTGGGAATCAAACCCAGGACCTCCTGGTGTGTGTGCTGCGTGCTGACCAGTCGGGCTAGTGGGCGGGTTCTGATGTGGATTGGGTTAGGTGCAATATAACCTGTGCTTGAACTATAATAAAAAAAATTCTAATGGCGCACCGCTGCGGGGTGCGCCATTGCTATCTAAAAAAAGATTTCTAATGGCGCACCACTTCGGGGTGCGCCATTGCTATCTAAAAAAAGATTTCTAATGGCGCACCGCTGCGGGGTGCGCCATTGCTATCTAAAAAAAGATTTCAAATGGCGCACCGATGTCTGGTGCGCCATTAGTAAGCTTCCCCCTAGCTATCTCCCTCTCCCTCGCCAGATCCCCTTCGACCCTCTCTCCCTCACCACCAGATCCCCATCGATCGATCGACCCACCCCCAACCCAACCCCAGAAGCGAGCGAGTGACCGCCTAGGGTTTCGACCGCTGCCGTCCGCCGTGCCTCATCCTCCCGTCCGTCGCCTTCGCTGCTCCGTCGCCCTGTCGCCCTCGCCGCTCCGTCGCCCTCGCCGCTCCGTCGCCCTCGCCGCTCCGCCCCAACTAAGGTGATCCCTCCACCCCGCCTGCCCTTGCCGTCCTTCGCCACTGCCCCCTGCTCTCCTTCGACCGCGGCGAGCGAGGAACCAGACGAGCTCGGACCCCGACCCCGACCCCAACCCCTCCGGTGACCAGGTACCTCTCCTCCTTCCTCCTTCCTCCCTCTCTCCACCATTCCCCATTCCCTCCCTCCCCTTGACCGTGGCAGTCTATGGTTGCAAGATTGGGGAGGGCCTCCTCCTTCCTCCTTTTCCACTGCTGGTGGCAACATCCTCAACCCCCCGTCTTTTTTTCATTTTTGTTAGTTTGATTATCTGTAAATTGATGTGCCATGACCCAGTAGAGGCACATCCGAATTTTGTGTTTAGTATTCTCACCCCAAATTGCATCCCATGACCCAGGAGACTAGTACAGATGACATGCCATGACCTAGTGCACTAGTAGAAATGTCATGGCAAATTTCACCACCATTCTGTACCATGGTATTTTTGTGATATGTAGTTTTTGATCTGGTTCAGAACTGGTAGGGGTATTCTAGGGCAATTTCCAATATGCAGTGAATGGCAAATTTAGATTCGTTCCACCACAATTTTTCCATTTTGTTTTTAGGGAGAACCAAATTTTGCTGCGGCAAATTCATACGTTCTACCATCACTACATATGAGTTCTTTCTTGCCATGTCGTAGTTGCCATCAAGTTTTACATTTCTGTCATAGTTTTGACGTGTCAATCGCATTATTTCTTCAAGCTGATGCATTGATTATGCCTTTGAGGCAGTTAGTTAACCTCTCACCTATGTTCATGCAGGGATATTATTCTTGGAAAAGCCACTGTTGGTGACGGAATAGAAAGATAAGCAGGTACCTATCTTCAGTCCCAATCTAATAGGGTAGTCCATGGATTCAAACTAGCTAAAGGAGATTCAAACTGTCGAACCTTTAGGTTAACAACTCAACACAAACCAATCCCTGAAAGCAAAAACTCAACACAAACCAAGTGCATTATTTTTGTGACTGTTTTCATGTTTGCAGAACCAATATTTTTGTTCCAACAATCCGTTTACTCCCTCATGCCAACAACCACTCATTTTTCAGTTAACTCCTTACAGTTCAAATCATATTTTGATTGTCAACAATAGTGGACTTTTAAGGCTTTTTTAGAGGCAATACTAGTGGATATTAGGCCTTTTTACAGGCAATAATAGTGGAATTTTAGGCTTTTTTTTGGAGGAGTGTGTTTCATGCTGGCCTACAGTGATGAATTAGTCAGAATTGTGTATGATTGTGCCTAAAGTAGATAACCTAAAGATACAGACAAAATAATTAGGGGAGCATCTGTGAATCTAAAGTATATTGTCAACTTCCAACATTTGCTCTGTTGTCCATGTGGTTGAAGCAATGAAGTTGAGTGTGTCATTCTTGAGCTGAAATAGAACTTGACAACCTGTATAGTGAATATATGCAGTGAACAGAAATTGACAGGTTTTCTTGACTGAATTCAGTCCTGTACAGTGAATATATGCAGTCAATATACAATCATTGTAATTTTTGGGAGTAATTTTTGGTGTCAAATCACTCAAGCAGTAACTGAATTTTCAAACTGAACTTGACACAATACTATTCAGTTAATTTGCTTGGACAGTAGTATGTATGCTCATCACTTTGTGTATGGTGTTATGCCTTATTATCTCTGTTTAGTTGACTAATGAAGCACTAGGCTCATCCATGGTACAAGTTCACCTGTGAACACTTGAAATTAGTTAGGACATCCCGTACTGATAGATGTAAATTGTGTCCAGTAGGCTTTGAAGCACCGATTTTTCGAAGCACCGATTTTTCCTGTTTCTAACTCTGAATCTGATATAAACCATTCTGTTGGCATAAGTGGTCTTTTGTATATGTGCTGATGCTTTGTTAATATAAAGCTATAGATGATGTTGTACTTGTGATGATGCTACTTGTGATCTTTTGAAATAACCCATTGGCGACTTCATTACGCGGGGATAATCATATTGCAGGTATCCCGAGAGGCCCTTGAGTTTGCCGGAATGTCGATTAACTTCCGTTCCGGCAAATTCGGGTACTCCATATGTCCTATTTTTAGCAAAGGTCATGCTGAAATTTTCCGTGAATTTTAGCATGACTTTGCTAAAAATAGGACATATGGGGTACTTGCGACTAATGCATGGGCCGGGGTATCTTAGTACTTAGTTAAGTAGGATCAACTGCCCCGCCATTCTTGCTGCATAGGTGGCAATAGAGCCAAGTGATTAGTGCCAAGTGATTAGGCCCAACCTAGGGTGCCTCGGCATCGATAAACCCTAAATGATGAAAACTTAACTTAGCATTTAGGGTGCCTCGGAGTCGACAAACCCTAAATGATGAAACCTTGGCTTCTATAGGGTGCCTCGGTGTAGATGAGAACCTAAATGATGTACGCTTAGGCTTTTAGGGTGCCTCGGCGTCGAGAAACCCTAAATGATAAAAGCTTAGCTTTTAGGATGCCTTGGTGTCGACAAACCCTAAATGATGAGACCATGATCTTGTTCCTTGACAATAACCAACTTTTTGACCAAACTTTTTTCCTATTTAGAGCGAAACATGGCCCACAACGATGAGGCCGGCGGTTCGGGCGGCAATCAATTCTGGGAGCTGTCCCAGGAGTTGGAGGAAGAACCTCACCGCTATGAGGACACCGCGGAAGACACCGATCCTGACTACACAACCCCTAGTGGCGTCGGGGATGACACCACTGATGATGGCACCGCGGATGCCACCACTGATGATGGCGGCGCACGCACAGATGGCAGCCAACCGAAGAGGCAACGGAAGGACCAGCGCCCGAACGTGCTCGGCACCGTCAGGGAGGAATTTACTGAAGTGAACTCCGACGGGCATCCGACGGCGCCCAAACACGTAGTCAAGGGGTACTCGATTCAGCTCGGGTGCATTCTCTACAGCACCGCCTCGATCAACACCGAGAACCTAAGGCATAAGGACCGAGGGAATTTGCGCAGCCTCCTCTTCACGAAGCTGCACGAACGATACAAGTTCCCCGCTGAGTTCGCAAACACACGCCTCTCAGGTAATAAAGTGAACGGTGCCGCCCTCACGACGATGAGCACGGCCCTGTCTACTTGGAAAAGCACGGTGAAGGCAATGATTGACAAAGGTGATAGTTATGAGAAGATCAAGGCGAAATATCCTTTGATGAGCGAAGATGACTACAAGGAGTTCAAGATCAAGTGCGAGAGCCCCGCAACCTCCGAATCAAGTCAGTGGGGGAAAGAAATGCGGCAGTTGAACATAGGGGTCCACCAACTCGGTCCCGGCGGTTACAGAGTGGCGGAGTCTGTATGGGACAAGGAGGACGCGGAGCATGCCGAGCAAGGCCTACCGCCCCGCTTCGAGAAATACAGTGACAAGCAGACCAGGAACTTTCTCAGGGCCCGGTACAAGGAGGACCCGGTAACAAAGGAGCTTACCACGGATCCGAAGACCAAGGAGCTTGAGCTTGTTCTGGTAAGGAATACACCCCCGCGTAATTAGCTCCATATGGTTGCATTCTAATTAATCCCCAATATTTCTAAATGGTTCACATTCCTTCCCGCGGGACAAAGAAAGCAGTAGCGCGGGGTCGTCTCAGAGCTCCCCTTTCGACACCCCTTTGAATAGGGCATTGAACATAATGAAAAACAGGGATAAGCTCAATAAGCCGACGTCAGCTGATCGTGTGGCCGGCAAAGGCTTGTCCACAAAATGGTCGTCATACTATGGCGCTGGTGGGCGAAAGGATAAAAAGACCAACTCGGAAAGCCAGTCGCGCGAGGTTGAAGCACTCAAGGCGCAAGTGGCGCGGATTCCGGAGATGGTCCAAGAGCAAGTGCAACAACAACTGGGATCGACGCTTACCGACATTATGCCTACCTTGATTCATGGGATAACGACGTGGATTGCGGGTGGCCAACAGGGGCCGCCCCCGATTCCCAGCTTCATGGCCAGCAACTCACACAACGCGCAGGCGGCGCCATTGGTGTCTTCGGCGGCGGCGGTATTGGTGTCTACGGCGGCGGCGCCATTGGTGTCTCCGGCGGCGGCGGTATTGGTGTCTCCAACGCCGGCATTGGAGCTTAATGCACCCGGGTGTACGCCGGCCGGCACCTTGCCAGCAAGCGCCCCTCCGTCAGTTGCACGCCCGCCGTTGGCGGTGCCTCGACATTAGCCGAGCTCGACGGCCTCACGGTAACTAAGCCTCTCGGTCGAGGAATTCATCTCCTTGCCTTTGACTTGGCATCCCTGACGCGCTACATGTTTTCGCAGGGCGCCGCCAACATTCCTTGCACTCTCCTACACTTCGTGGGCGGCGAGTTGGTCGATGTCGCCAAGGGAAGAATTGTTCAACCAGGCAACCCCGTGTTCCACGGTAATCCGATGCCACCCACAATGTATAGGGTTGAAGTGGTTCGGGTGCTGCCAGGCTGCGACGAGCTGTTACCTCCGATTCGACCCGCTGGGGCCGACGAAGAAGATGAGATGACCCTCAGCGCCTACGTAAGCTGGCCCCTGCTTTGGCCGAAGAGCCAGATTCGTTTGGGGGTGGGGGACACCACCCCACAGACAAGACCGCCAGTCATGCCGGCGCCAAGCCATGGCAAGAACGCCGCAACGCTACCGGACATGCCGGACATCCCTATGGCACAGGATCCGGACATGCATATGGCATAGGATCCGGACGATGATGACAACGACGATGGTACATTTACCAACGTCGATAAGTACTTTGCCGAACATGGGTACGATGACGAGTTTTGCGGGTCTCCTTCTCAAGAACCCAAACAAGACGACCGCGATCTAGCTGGTACGATGGAGAAACCCAATTGCAACAGGCGTCGTCTGGCGTTCAGTTCTCAGGAGATGCCTCCAGCTGCCGCCTTCACCGAGCCTCAGATAGCGGAGGTGCCAAATATTATCAGCCCCAACACGCTCAAGAAGGCGGTCTGTGAGCAGAACTTGGTCCCATTACAGCAGATCAAGAAGAAGGGACGGAAACGGCCGACTAAAAAGGCCGCCGGTGCGAGCCAGCCGGCACCGAGTACGATCCGTGCTCAGGACGGGCCACCTTCACCTAAGGATATCTCGAGGAGGGTGCATGTGGCGGGTAGGGCGATGCTACCGGCAAATATGCTCAGTGCTGCAACCGGTGCTATGCGGAGTCTGCACGACAGTGTTCTTTCTTTGGAGAAGCGGCGTCTTAGAGAGAATGATGTGGCATACCCGGTTTTCGTGGCCAAGGTGCCAGAGGGCAAGAGCTTTGTGGATGGCACCATCAGGGGTACGATTGTCCTGCGGTTTGATGACATCTTTGCTATGTTCAACCTTCATCCGCTGCACTACACCTTCGTTCGGCTGTTTTCGCTGAGTATGGAGATGCGGATCATTAGAGACAAGACCCCGGACATCGTGATCGTCGACCCCTTCTACATGCGTGCCAAGCACTTGAGCAGCGCTAGGGACCGCCAAGTCGCGAGTTCACACATTAAAGACGTCATTCTGGCAAAACAAAATAAGGATAACTTCCTTGTGCCTTACTTTCCCGAGTAAGTCATCCCTTAACCGCCCCGTAACATATGATTTCTTAGATTTCGATCATTCTTTTTTTCTAACATTCCGTGTTCTGTGCAGTGACACACATTGCACACTCATCCTCTTAAGCCTGAAATATTCCATGGCCACGTATTTTGACCTAAACCGTAACTCCAAGATAGACTACACAAATATCAAGAAAGTTCTTGATGATGTTCTCCCTGGCTACGCCAAATCTGGAGGCACCTTCATCAGGGTAGTTCGTAAGTATGGCAAGCACGTGTTCACCCACAATACAATGTTCTGCTGCGTCAAGCAGCCGCCTGGCGGTCAGAAGGATGCCTACTACGCCCTCCATCACATGCGGGCGATCGTAAGGGACCATCATCACCTTCTGCTACCAAATAATCTCAAAGATTGGGCCACGAGCTTGTCGGCAATCCAGGACACGGACATCAGTCAAGAATTCTTTCGCATCCAGTTGGAGTTTGCGAACATCATCCATCAAGATGTCCTTCATACCTCGGGGCAGTTCTTCCTCAGATATCAACTGTCCAACATTGAGATAGACGGAATGCTACAAATGCAGGCTGACAACGGCTGCGATTTCATGACCATCACGACAGACGACGGCTTCATCCACGCTCCTGTCCATGAGTCGAGTCGAAAGTAGTGATGTGTAGTTCTGAAACATTGATTGGCTCATGTTGTAATTAAACTTTAATGAATTGTATGTCTCTTTGGTTTGGACAGTCATTCAACTTAGATGTAATCGATGCTATTTATTAGTAGGACCATGAATCGTGCTATTAATGTCTTGCTTTTCTCTTCCGATCCTTTTGTTGCATACTTATATATTGCTTATGTATGTATTGTCTGTTGTTTGGCTTGTGCATAGAAATGCCGCCGTATGTCGTGTACAAGGGTAAGGTTCCCGGAGTCTACGACGACTGGGAGGAGTGTCGGAGACAGGTTCACCGTTTCAGCGGTAACAGTTACAAAGGGTACACGACTAGGGCGGAGGCCGAATCTAGATACGCCCGCTATCTAGCGGGAGAGAGGAGGGAGCGTTGGAGGAACCGAATGAAGACCAGTTTGATCACGATGATGCTCATCATGATGATCGCAGCTCTCTTCTATGTGATGGTAGTTTAGATGATTGATATCGACTTGTAATGTGAAGACAAACTCGATACTCGCAGTCTCGAGACTTGTAATGTTTTATCTTTGTTCGGTCTTTTGAATTCGGAGACTAATACGATGAATTGTATTCGGAGACTAATCTTCTATTTTATTCGATGAATCTGCTATTGCTGTGTGCTACTGTCTATATTCTGTCAAATAATATATTTTGTAACCTGCGCAAAAATCAGAAAAGTAAAAAAAACCAAATATTCATACTAATAGCGCATCACCACAAGGTGCGCCATTAGTATGCCAAAGGATACTAATGGCGCATCAATACGGAGTGCGCCATTAGTATGCCAAAGGATACTAATGGCGCATCAAGACAGAGTGCGCCATTAGTATGCCAAGTATACTAATGGCGCATCTATCCGCAGTGCGCCATTAGTGTGCCAAAGTACATGGTTAAATATGGCCCCTGGGAGGCACACTAATGGCGCATGGTGTTATATACTAATGGCGCACTGGATGGTGCACCATTAGTATACCAGATACTAATGGCGCACCAGTGGTGCGCCATTAGTAAAAATTACTAGTGGCGTGCTACTAATGGCGCACCGGTGATGCGCCATTAGTAGGCAAAACCGGTGCGCCATTAGTAGGCCTTTTCCTAGTAGTGCTTATTGCAAAGTTCACAAGTAATAGGACAAAGAGAACATAATTTTGTAGGAAATTCATCTATCACTTTGAGCAAAGAATTGGTTCTATCATGTTTATGCTTCTTGCAGAATCTATCTTCCCTATAAGGCACGTCTTCACAAACTTTATGCACTCCACAAAAATTGACATGCTTATAAGAAACATTTTTGTCATGACTTGTGCAATCACCATTAGAATTTTGGGTATTCAAAGAATTCATACTAACAACATTGCAATCATGCTCATCATTCAAATATTTTGTGCCAAACAATTTATTGACTTCTTCTTTTAACAATTGAGCACAATTTTCCGAACCATCATTTTCAAGAAAGATATTATAAAGATGATTAATAATATGATGTAACCTCAATTCCATTTTTTATATAGTCTTATTAAATAAACCAAACTAGTGATAAAACAAGAAACTAAAAGAATCAATTGCAAGATCTAAAGATATACCTTCAAGCACTAACCTCCCCGGCAACGGCGCCAGAAAAGAGCTTGATGTCTACTACGCAACTTTATTCTTGTGGACACGTGTTGGGCCTCCAAGCGCAGAGTTTTGTAGGACAGTAGCAAATTTTCCCTCAAGTGGATGACCTAAGGTTTATCAATCTGTGGGAGGTGTAGGATGAAGATGGTCTCTCTCAAATGACCCTGCAACCAAATACAAGAAATCTCTTGTGTCCCCAACACACCTAATGCAATGGCAAATTGTATAGGTGCGCTAGTTCGGCAAAGAGATGATGATAAAAGTGTAATATGGATGGTAGAAATATTTTTTTAATCTGAATAAATAAAAATAGTAAGGTAGCAAATAGTAATCAGGAACAAAAACGATATTGCAATGCTTGAAAATGAGGCCTAGGGTCCGTAGTTTCGCTAGTGCAATCTCTCAACAATGCTAATATAATTGGATCATATAACCATCCCTCAACGTGCAATGAAGAATCACTCCAACGTTCCTATCTAGCGAAGAACATACGAAGAAATTGTTTGTAGGGTACGAAACCACCTCGAAGCTATTCTTTCTGATCGATCTATCCAAGAGTTCATACTAAAATAACACCAAATAATTTCAGATTCATAATACTAAATCCAACACAAAGAACTTCAAAGAGTGCCCCAAGATTTCTATCAGAGAAACAAAAGATGAGAACATGCATCAACCCCTATGCATAGATTACCCCAATGTCACTGCGGGAATCCGCGAGTTGAGTGCCAAAACACATATCAAGTGAATCAATATGATACCCCATTGTCACCACGAGTATTCATATGCAAGACATATACCAAGTGCTCTCAAATCCATAAAAGTATTCAATCCGATAACAACGAAATCTCAAAGGGAAAAACTCAATTCATCACACAAGATAGAGAGGGGAAACACCATATGATCCGACTATATTAACAAAGCCCGCGATACATCAAGATCATGACATCTCAAGAACACGAGAGAGAGAGAGAGAGATTAAACACATAGCTACTGCTACAAACCCTCAGCCCCGAGGGTGGACTACTCCCTCCTCATCGTGGCCGCCGCTGAGATGATGAAGATGGCCACTGGAGATGATTTCCCCCCTTCGGCAGGGTGCCGGAACGGGGTCTAGATTGGTTTCGGTGGCTAAAGAGCCTTGCAGCGGCGTAACGTCTGGACTAGGTTAACCCTGAGGGTTTTTGGAATATTTGGGAATTTATAGGGCGAAGAGGGGGTGCAGGAGGCCACCGAGGTGGGCACAACCCACCTGGGCGCGCCTGGGCCTCCAAGCGCACCCTGGTGGGTTGTGCCCCCTCGAGGCACCCCCCGGGTGCTACTCTGGCCCATCGGGAGTCTTCTGATCCATAAAAAATTCACAAAAACTTCACGGTGTTTGGACTTTGTTTGATATTGATTTCCTGCAATGTAAAAAACAAGCAAAAAACAACAACTGGCACTGGGCACTGGTGTTGAGGCATATCTCTCTCGATGTGGTTTTGGTGATTGATGACAACGTGTTTGCAGACTAATCATGTGCTTTGAGCATTTCAGAGATTCATCCTTGGCACGAGACGTTTTCTTTACCGCGGAGTGTCACTCAAGACGGTGTAGCTCTTTCGCTTCTTTCTCGGTGGACTTGTTGCGTAGAGGGCACCATACTATCAAGAGGGGGTCCGCTTTGGTATTGCTTGGGTGGAATCATCACGTACACATCCACTTCTCACCCTACGAGCCCTTCCGCTTCTATGCAGAGATCTTCTCTCTTCTTGTGGGTTTTGTCTGGGTCCCAGCGGTAGTACCGTGGTACCCAGCGGTAGTACCGATGAGGGGTCACAAGCGGCAGTACCGCTCCGCACCGGTAGTACCGCCGGTGCCTCCGTAGCAGTACTACCGCTGGCTTGCCAGGTCCCTACCACGTCGATTCGAGGGGTCTTTTTCTGTGTCGGATTGTGCGGTACCTCGCTACGGCAGTAGTGCGGCAGTACCGCTCATTTGTGGCAGTACCGCCCTTCCTCTGCGGCAGTACCGTCCGGTTCCCTCTTTCCCTTCTCCTTTCGTTCTGCGTGGTAGTACTGCCGAAGGGAGTGGTAGTACCGCTTAACCCAGCTGCAGTACCACTGTCTCCCGCGGTAGTACCGCCCTCTACGGGGCTGTTTAGTGGGGCAACGGTTGGATTGTTGCCCCCACTATAAAATGGGGTCCCCTTCTTCCCCATTGACTTACCTCTTCCCCCTCAAGCTCCATTAATGCTCCAAGCTCCATTTTCGCCCGATCTATCTCTCTAGCCAATCAAACTTGTTGATTTGCTCGGGAGTGGTTAAGAAGGCCCCGATCTACACTTCCACCAAGAGATTTTTGATTCCCCCACCTATACCTAGCGGATCTTGTTACTCTTGAGTGTTTGAGCACCCTAGACGGTTGAGGTCACCACGGAGCCATAGTCCATTTTGGTGAAGCTTCATGGTATTGTTGGGAGCCTCCGATTAAGTTGTGGAGATTGCCCCAACCTTGTTTGTAAAGGTCCGGTCGCCACCTTCAAGGGCACCAATAGTGGAATCACGACATCTCACATTGTGTGAGGGCGTGAGGAGAATACGGTGGCCCTAGTGGCTTCTTGGGGAGCATTGTGCCTCCACACCGCTCTAATGGAGACATACTTCCCCTCAAAAGGAAGGAACTTCGGTAACACATCCTCGTCTTCACCGGATCCACTCTTGGTTATCTCTTACCTTTACTTGTGCAAGATCTTTAGTGTTACTTCTCTTGCTTGCTTGCTTGCTTGTTGTTGTTGCATCATATAGGTTGCTCACCTAGTTGCACATCTATACAACCTACTTTGATGCAAAGTTTAATTTGGTAAAGAAAAGTTAAAAATTGTTAGTTGCCTATTCACCCCCCTCTAGTCAACCATATCGATCCTTTCAATTGGTACCAGAGCCTCGTCTCTTTACTAAGGACTTTGCCGTCCGAAGAGTATGGTTGATACCGTAGATGGTGTGGAGGAACACTCCGGTGTGAATCCGATCTCGTCTACGGGCGATGGGGGAACCTCGGTCTCTTGTGAGAAGTTCAATGTGGCCTTGGAGACATTGAAAACCTCCATGACGACCGAGGTTGAAAGCATGTTTACCAAATTCATTGAAGGGCTTAAACTATCCACCGCACCATTGAAAGTGGGTGTTCCCACTGACAAGGTGACGGATGCTATCTCCGACAAGGGGGAAGCTAGTAGTGAAAAGGCTCCTTCTTCTAGTGGTAAGAATGGCACCGACATCTTTGCTCATGTGGAACCACCACTTGTTTATGGTGGACCGGTTCCTTCCACTCATTTGAATCATGTCGGTCCTCCCCCTAAGATTGTGAAAAATGAGGACTTTGATTCTTGGGTTTATTGCTTTAAGCATCATTTAAATCATGTGACCACTAATCTTTGGAGAATCATTGAAGAAGGTTTCCATCCACATGATCTAAGCAACTTCACCCCTCGAGAAGCCGCGGATAATCAATTCAATGAGAATGCTCTCTTTATCATTCAAGATGCAATTCCACCCGAAGATCTACCTCACCTTCGGCCCTTCGCCTTGGCCAAAGATGCATTAATAGTGCAAGCATTCAACACTCCAACTATGAAGTAGTGCAAGATGAAGCCGATGAGTTTGCAATGAAAGAAGATGAAGAACCTCGTGAGCTTTATCAGAGAGTAACCAAGCTCGTGGTCTCACTCCGAGATCACGGGAGCAAGGACACGGATGACAATTGGATCAAGCGAAAATTCCTCAAGGCAATGATGCCTTACCACAAGGCCATGTCCTCTGTCATTCGTCAAAGGCCGAACTTCCACACTTTGACCTCAAGTGAAGTGTTGGATGAGTTTGTGGCTATGAACATCTTGGACAAGACCGCCGACAATGCGGTGCTTCGTTCTCAAAGGGCAAAGAAGCCCAACCTTGCATTAAAGGCCAAGGTTTGCGTTGAAGAAGAAGAAGAGGAAGAAGAGGAAAGCAACCCCGAAGATATAAAGTATGCCTATCAAGAACACATGGCACTTGCTTCAAGGCAATTTTGGAGTAAGAAAAACTCAAGGCCAAACTTCAACAAGAACAACTCAAGTGGCACGAAGAGCAACCAGCGTGTAAGGACTTGCTACAATTGTGGCAATGTGAGTCATTTTGTTGCGGAGTGCCCGTATGAGAAGAGGGAAGACAATGGTGGCAAGCTCATTCGAAAGGACAAATCCAAGTCTTTCCCCAACAAGAGCAACTTCATCAAGAAAACCCTTCACAAGGCATTGGTGGTTCAAGAAGAGTACCATGAGGATGATGATGATGATGATGATGATGATGAAGATGGTGAGTAGGTTGCCATGGCCTCCATTGCCATTGCAAAAACTCCACGACTATCTCTCATCGACTCACCCAATGAGAACATCACCGCCAAGTGCCTCATGGCTAAAGCCACCAACAAGGTAACTCCCAACATCAAAACTACCATCATTAATAATCCTTCCTTGACGGATTGCATTGATGAATGTGAGGGATCTAATGTGGAGAAAAATGAGTTTGAGTCCTTTACGGATAAACTCAAGGGTAAGTCCAAGAAGCATTTTGTTGCTCTCTTGGAACAACTTGGTGAAGCCAATGACGTGATCGAGTCTCATGAAGATGCCATCTCTAAGATGGAGGGGCATAGTCGTGACTATGCCGATGAGATTTCGGATCTTTCCAATGCTCTTGAGGAAGAGCGTGGTCTTCGTTTGGCTCTTGAGGAGTCATACAACGATGATCATGCTAAGTTAAAGAAATATTTTGATCATGCTCTTGTGGTTTATCGTGTGCTAAACTCCGAGAAGGCCAAACTTGGGGTTGATCTTGCTAGACTCAAAGAGGAGTTTGATGTACTTGACAAGGCTCACAAGGTCTCGAAGGGTGCTCATGCTACCCTCAAAGAGTCTCATGATCAACTCCAAGTAAAGATAACCAAGGAGAAAGCCACCTTTCTTCGTATGATGTTACTTGATAATGCAAATTCTACTAACCCGTGTTGTGAGCATGTGCATCTTGTTGAGGAGAACGCTAAGCTAAAGGTGCAACTTGAGAAAGGTCTTGTGTCATGCATACAAGGCGAGAAGAGCCTCAACGACCTCTTGACCAACCAAAAGGGAGTTGTGGACAAGGAAGGGATTGGGTACATGTCCAAGTCCAAGAACGAGAAGAAGAATGACAAGGCCAAATGACCTCCTCCTCTCAAGCAAACCTTTGTGAGGGAGGGTGATGGTGCTACTAAGGAGAAGGAGAAAAACTCCATGAAGGGTAGTGGTGCCAAGTGTTGGGTTTCGTAGTAATTTCAAAAATTTTCCTACGCACACGCAAGATCATGTGATGCATAGCAACGAGGGGGAGAGTATTGTCTACGTACCCTACGCAGACCGACTGCGGAAGTGATGACACGACGTAGAGGAAGTAGTCGTACGTCTTCACGATCCAACCGATCAAGCACCGAAACTACGGCACCTCCGAGTTCGAGCACACGTTCAGCTCGATGACGATCCCCGGACTCCGATCCAGCAAAGTGTCGGGGAAGAGTTCCGTCAGCACGACGGCGTGGTGACGATCTTGATGAACTACAGCAGCAGGGCTTCGCCTAAACTCCGCTACAGTATTATCGAGGAATATGGTGGCAGGGGGCACCGTACACGGCTAAGGAATCGATCACGTGGATCAACTTGTGTCAACTTGTGTGTTTAGAGGTGCCCCTGCCTCCGTATATAAAGGAGTAGAGGGGGGAGGCTGGCCGGCCATAGAGGGAGGCGCATGAGAGTCCTACTCCCTCTGGGAGTAGGATTCCTCCCCCCAATCCTAGTCCAACTAGGATTCCTCGGAGGGGAAGGGAGAGAGGGGGGCCGGCCACCTTCTCCTAGTCCTAATAGGACTAGGGGAGGGGGAAGAGGCGCAGCCACCTTGGGCTGCCCCTTTCTCCTTTCCACTAAGGCCCATGAAGGCCCATATGGCTCTCGGGGGGTTCCGGTAACCCTCCCGGTAACCCGGTAAAATCCCGATTTCACCCGGAACACTTCCGATGTCCAAACATAGGCTTCCAATATATCAATCTTTACGTCTCGACCATTTTGAGACTCCTCGTCATGTCCGTGATCACATCCGGGACTCCGAACAACCTTCGGTACATCAAAATGCATAAACTCATAATATAACTGTCATCGTAACCTTAAGCGTGCGGACCCTACGGGTTCGAGAACAATGTAGACATGACCGAGACACATCTCCGGTCAATAACCAATAGCGGGACCTGGATGCCCATATTGGCTCCTACATATTCTACGAAGATCTTTATCGGTCAGACCGCATAACAACATACGTTGTTCCCTTTGTCATCGGTATGTTACTTGCCCGAGATTCGATCGTCGGTATCCAATACCTAGTTCAATATCGTTACCGGCAAGTCTCTTTACTCGTTCCGTAATACATCATCTCACAACTAACATATTAGTTGTAATGCTTGCAAGGCTTTATGTGATGTGTATTACCGAGAGGGCCCAGAGATACCTCTCCGACAATCGGAGTGACAAATCCTAATCTCGAAATACGCCAACCCAACATCGACCATTGGAGACACCTGTAGTACTCCTTTATAATCACCCAGTTACGTTGTGACGTTTGGTAGTACCCAAAGTGTTCCTCCGGTAAACGGGAGTTGCATAATCTCATAGTCATAGGAACATGTATAAGTCATGAAGAAAGCAATAGCAACACACTAAACGATCGGGTGCTAAGCTAATGGAATGGGTCATGTCAATCAGATCATTCTACTAATGATGTGACCTCGTTAATCAAATAACAACTCATTGTTCATGGTTAGGAAACATAACCATCTTTGATTAACGAGCTAGTCAAGTAGAGGCATACTAGTGACACTCTGTTTGTCTATGTATTCACACATGTATTATGTTTCCGGTAAATACAATTCTAGCATGAATAATAAACATTTATCATGATTATAAGGAAATAAATAATAACTTTATTATTGCCTCTAGGGCATATTTCCTTCACCAAGAAGGGAAACACTCCCCTTCCCAACAAGGCCGACAACTTTAACCCTTCTTATGTGTTTTGTCGCGCTATAGATGGGCATGTTTATGCCAAATTTGTTGGTTCTCCTTATGAGTACATTGAATGGTCTATTTGGGTTCCTAAGACCCTTGTTACTAACATCAAAGGACCCATTACAAAATGGGTACCTAAAACCAAGCATTGATCTCTTGTAGGTGTTTGCTTCCGGTGGGGGATCATGGTTGCTCGATAGTGGAGCTACTAATCATATGACCGGAAGCAAGGACTTGGTGGTGGACGTGCAAAAGATTCCATCCATGCCCACCAATGTTGAGTGGGGTGATGCCTCGTCTTCTAAGGCATTGGGACTCGGCAAAGTTGTCATTTCTCATGATCTTACGATCGAGAAGCTCATGCTTGTTGAGTCCCTTGCATACAATTTACTTTCCGTTCATCAACTAGCACTCATGGGCTTTGCCACTTTCTTTGATGTTGATTCCGTGTCCCTCTTGTGGAGCAAGACTCTTAAAGTAGCCTTTGTTGGGCATGTCAAGAACGGTCTCTATGTGATTAACTTTTCGAAGAGACCCACTAATACCGCGACATGCCTAATGGCTAAAGTTGACGTGGGATGGCTTTGGCATCGCCGTTTAGCCCACGTCAATATGAGATCTTTGCAAAGTCTTCTCAAGGGGGACCATGTCCGTGGACTAACAAATGTTAGTTTTGCCAAAGATCGTGCTTGCATTGAAGGAAAGCTACATGAGAAGGCTCACCCTCCCACGACTATCATCTACTCAAAGAGGCCTTTGGAGCTCCTTCAATTGGATCTCTTTGGACCTCCATCCTTTGATAGTCTTGGGGGTAGAAAGTATTTCTTGGTGATTGTGGATGACTATTCAAGATACACTTGGGTATATTTCTTCAAGAGGAAGAGCGAGACCCAACAAACCGTCATCGACTTTACAAATGAAGCTCAACGACAACACAATGCAAATATTTTGACAATAAGAAGTGACAACGGCTCCGAGTTCAAGAACTACACCTTGGATGAGTTTTTGAGTGATGAGGGAATCAAGCATCAATATTCCGCACCCTATACCCCTCAACAAAATGGTGTAGCGGAGAGGAAGAACCGGACGTTGATGGATGCGGCAAGGACCATGATGGCAGAGTTCAAGTCTCCATACAACTTTTGGGCCGAAGCCATCAACACCGCGTTCCATGCATCTAATCGGCTCTACCTCCGCAAGGTCTTGAACAAGACTCCATATGAGATACTCACCGGTAACAAGCCCAACCTCAAGTACTTCCGAGTGTTCGGGTGTAAGTGCTTCATTCTCAAGAAAGGTGTCCGTTTGTCTAAATTTGAGGCTAGAGCGTATGAGGGCATATTTGTTGGTTATGCTACAAACTCTCATGCTTACCATGTTCTCAATAAGTCCACGGGACTTATTGAGGAAACGTGTAACGTGGAGTTTGATGAGAATAACGGCTCCCAAGTGGAGCAAAGTGGTACTTGTGATGTAGGTGATGAAATTCCTCCCCAAGCCATAAGAAGAATGGGTATTGGTCATATCCTACCCATTGAGGAACCCCTTGTGGCCGAAGGAGAAGGATAATGTTCTACTCAAGTGGAACCTTCACCAACCCAAGACCCACACGCTTCCGAAGAACAAAGTGAGGGCCCTCAACCTCAAGGACAAGATCAAGGGCAAGATCAATCTCAAGATGGTGTTGTAACATCAAGTGATGCCCAAGGTCAAGCTCCCTCCCCCGAGCAAGTTCAAGATCAAGTCCCATGTGATCAAGAACAAGCTCAAGACGACGCTCAAGATGATCAAGTGACCACTCCTTGTATCACCCCCGAGGAGGAATTGGAGCGTCGTGCTGCCAAGGTTGCTTCCAAGCTCTCCACCAAGGATCATCTCATGACGAATGTGCTTGGAAGCTTAAGAAAGGGGGTAAGCACTCATAGACAATTAGCAAACTATTATGAACATCATGCGTTTGTCTCTTGTGTCGAACCCCACAAGGTCTATGAGGCGCTCGAAGATCCGGATTGGCTCAATGCCATGCATGAAGAACTCAACAACTTCGAGCACAACAAAGTGTGGAGATTGGTGCCAAGACCGACGGGGAACCACAATGTCATTGGAACCAAGTGGATATTTAAGAACAAGCAAGATTCCCATGGGATTATCATTCGCAACAAGGCTCGTTTGGTAGCACAAGGCTACTCCCAAGTCGAGGGTATGGACTACGGTGAAACCTTTGCTCCCGTTGCTCGTCTTGAATCCATTTACATGTTGATTGCATATACTTCTCATCATAACTTTAAGTTACAACAAATGGATGTGAAGAGTGCTTTTCTTAATGGTCCTATTAATGAATTGGTTTATGTCAAGAAACCCCCTGGGTTCGAGGATCCCTACTTTCTCGATCATGTGTATCAACTCGATAAGGCACTCTATGGACTTAAACAAGCCCCACGTGCATGGTATGACCACCTTACCGAGTTGTTACAAGACCGAGGTTTTGAAGTTGGGCTAACCGACCCCACTCTTTTTACTAAGAAGGTGAAAGGTGAGTTGTTTGTGTGCCAATTATATGTTGATGATATTATCTTTGGTTCCCCTAACAAAGCTTTCAATGAGGAATTTGCCGCTCTCATGACCTCAAAGTTCGAGATGTCTTCCATGGGAGAGTTGAAGTTCTTTCTTGGGTTCGAAGTGAAGCAAAGGAGAGAATGAACTTTCATCAACCAAGCTAAATACACTCAAGACATGCTTAAGAGATTAAAGCTAAGTGATGTCAAGCCGGCATCCACTCCCATGCCCACCAAGTGCCAACTTGACATTTATCCCAATGGTAAAGCGGTGGATCAAAAGGTATATCGCTCCATGATTGGCTCCTTGCTTTACCTTTGTGCATCTAGACCGGATATCATGTTGAGTGTGGGAATTTGTGCACGGTTTCAAGCCACACCTAAGGAAATTCACTATGTGGCGGTCAAATGAATCTTTCAATATTTGGCTCATACCCCAAACTTTGGCTTGTGGTACGCAAGAGGAGAAAATTTCAAGCTTGTAGGTTATTCGGACTCGGATTGGGTGGGAGACAAAGTGGATAGGAAGTCCACTTCCAGAGGGTGCCAGTTTCTTGGTTGCTCTTTGGTAAGTTGGTCTTCCAAGAAGCAAAGTTGTGTGTCTCTCTCATCCACGGAAGCGGAGTATGTGGCTGTCGGTAGTTGTTGTGCACAACTTTGATGGATGAGGCAAACTTTAAAGGATTACGGTGTCACTTGTGACAAAGTGCCTCTTTGGTGTGACAATGAAAGTGCCATCAAGATTTCCCTCAACCCGGTGCAACACTTCAAGAGAAAGCATATTGAGATTAGGTATCACTTCATCCGGGATCACATTAGGCGAGGGGAGATCGAGATCAACTATGTCAACACTCATGATAACCTTGCAGATATCTTCACGAAGCCTTTGGATGAAGCAAGATTTTGCGAGTTAAGGCATGAGCTAAATATCATTGATTCGAGCAATGTAACTTGAACCCCTGCACACCCCACCTTACTCAACGTGTTGTCTAGTTTAGGTGTAGGCATGGACATAGGGGGAGTGTTGTTCTCTCAATGAACTTTCCCTCCCCTCATAATGCATAAACTAACCAAACTCTTTCACATTAGCCAGTTCTTTATGGCACTTGTGCTTCAAAGATGAGTGATGGTCATGGGCCCAAGGTTAAAATCTTCGCGGCGCCATACCTCTAAACTCAAACATAGGTGGCCTCGGCCACCACCCTCTCTTAGAGAGGTGTGTGTTTCTCGTTCTCTTTGTTGTTTTGTGTGTGTGTGTTTTGTTCCCGTTTTCTTTTCGTTCTTTTTCGAGAGTTAAGCCCTTTTTGCCTAGTCCTCTTTGAGGCTGAGCGGTACTACCGCTGTGGTTGCGGTACTACCGCTTATGAGGGTTAAGCGGTACTACCGCCCTCACCAGTGGTACTGCCGCTGAGGGGCGGGCGCTGGGGGTTATATCGGGGTGGGGGAGTTATTTTCTCCCCATACCCATTCGCCCCCACTCGCTCGTCTTCCTCGTCGCTCCAGTGACGGCTCGCCGCGGGAGGGCACCGGCTGGCCGCCGTTTTCCGGCCGCTTCTCTCCATTTCCTCCGGTGGAGTCATTCTCCATCTCGTCCTCCAGCCATGGATGCTGGTATTGCCTCCGTTCTCGGTTTCTCTTTGCCTAGATCTTGCATCTAGTTCTTAGGGGCAATAGGCATTGTTTTCTAGTTTTTTGGCAATGAAGAGGCTTGTGGTGGATGGAGATTGCTTCTATGTTCTTTGGATTGATGTTTGGTAGGATAAATTTTTGAATTTGGCATCCCGGTAGTGCCGGATCTGACCACGGCAGTAGAAAACCGCTGTTCCCCATTCTGAGCGGTACTGCCGCGCGAGCGGTACTGCCGCTCACCATGAGCGGTACTGCCGCATGAGCGGTAGTGCTGCGGGTAGATGGTGGTACTACCGTCGGATGCCCAGTTCCAATATTTTCTACCTCACCTTGATCCTCTTTGTCTCGTTTGGTAGCTTATGCTCTCTTCTTTCGTGTGTTTCTTCTGGTCGTGTGTTTGGTTCCAGGTGATGATCATCCTGAGCAGCAGGTCCGCCGTGTCAACCCCGGGCGTGCAACGTCAAAGCGCTACCGCACCTCAGAGCCAGCAGGTGGTTCCTCTAGTACTCAACCTCCACCAGCAGGCGCATCCTCCAGTGCTCCACGACCACCTCAGCAGTCGAAGAGATCCGCCAACAAGCCAAAGGGAAAGACTATGACTGAGATGACTGCCAAGGAGTTTTGGGCAAAGCGTCGCTGCAACCCCTATGAGGAAGACCAAGATCCCACTTTGGTCAACCGCCCGTTCTGGAACCACTTTCATTTTTCCATCTATTTTGATATGATCAAGGCCAAGAAGAATCTCTATGTTGATGTACGCTCCATCGACACGGATGCTATGGAGAAGGATCCTGAGTACTTTGGCGAAGCCCTTCAGATGTGTTCTTAGCTGAACATTCTCAGGATCATGCAGTTCAACAAGGATTTTGATGCAGATTTGGTGGTTCAATTCTTTGCTACCGTTCATCTTGGAACTGATGCTGACAGAATTCTGACTTGGATGACCAATGGCAAATTGCTTTCCGTCAAGTGGCAGGCCTTCATGGAGTTACTTGATGTGGAAGATCATGGGCTTGAGACTCCAGTCGGCTTCCGCCCTCACCGCAATGCTACATCCACTCACAAGCAAGCCCTTTGGCCCTACTGTACTGTGAAGGTTAACCCAGTGACTAAGAAGGAAACCTATGAGCTGCCTGCCTATCTGGACATTCTTCATCGTGTCTTCTATGAGACTCTCTTCCCTCGCATCGGGAATCTGGATATGGTCCACTGCTATCTTGTGGACATGCTTCTTTTCTGCCAGCATGAGAAGGAAGCAAACACTGGAGAGAGCCTGGACATTTCTCATGTGATGTGGTCTGAACTTCTCTCTGCCATTTCTGAGTGCAAGTGCCCAATATATGGTCCATTCATCATGAGGCTCATTGAGAAGGCCTGGGCACGTGTCTATCCCATAGTGATGTTGGAAACTAGAGACTTGGTTTCTCATGAGATCAAGCATCTATGGAAGAGGGACAATTGGGGCACCCCAGTGCCTAAACCCGGGGGCCCATCTACTGCTGCCACTGCCATGGAGACTGAGACTGAGGCTGAGGCTGATGCTAATGATGAGGACTATGAGCCGTCTGGGACAGAGCCCTCTTGGGCAAAGAAACTCAAGCACAAGATGAGGAAGCTCTTCTGCATGGAGTCACACGGCCAGTACATGACTCATGTGGCGGAGAAGAAGGCCAGGGGGCAACACAAGGAGCTCATGCGTCAGTTGGGTGCAACCGTTGTTAGTGGTTCTGAGGGACAGATCACTGAAGAGGAGGAATGGATTCACCAGCATTGCCCTTGGACCGATTCAGACACCGAGCAGTTTCCGACCAACGACGAAGATGCAGACGATCACGCTAAGATGTGATGTTCGAGATCCTCAGCTTGCCATCACCTGGAGCCGTAGCGTCGCTCTTTGCCCTTTTGGTGCCTCGATGCCAAAGGGGGAGAGAGTTTAGGGATTTGTGTTGCCGTGTTGCGAGAGTGTCTTTGTGTCTTGTGTTTTCTCGTGTGTCTTCTTGTTGTCCTTGTTTGGTTTGGTTTGGTGCCAGTAAGACCTAAGTTCTAGACATATGGTGTGAGACATATGCTACCCTATCGCTACCTTATTATTTATGTCTATTCAGTACTGTAGTATATATCTTATGAGTTGCATGCTTATCCTGTTTTATACCCTGCTCTCATATATCCTGTGCTTAGAATTGTTGGACTATAAAATATAGGGGGAGTGTTGATCCGAATGTGTGTGTCTTGCATTCCAAAGGCTCCACTAACTAGGTGCACACATTCAGGGGGAGCCCGTCTATATTTTGTAGTTCTAAGTATCCTTTCTTTTATACCTTTTCCTTGTGCAAATCCCTAGTTGTCATCAATCCACCAAAAAGGGGGAGATTGTTGAGGCATATCTCTCTCTCGATGTGGTTTTGGTGATTGATGACAATGTGTTAGCGGACTAATCGTGTGCTTTGAGCATTTCAGAGATTCATTCTTGGCACGAGATGATTTCTTTCCCTTGGAGTGTCACTCAAGATGGTGTAGCTCTTTCGTTTCTTTCTCGGTGGACTTGTTGCATAGAGGGCACCATACTATCAAGAGGGGGTCCGCTTTGGTATTGCTTGGGTGGAATTATCACGTACACATCCGCTTCTCCCCTCCGAGCCCTTCCGCTTCTATGGAGAGATATTCTCTCTTATTGTGGGTTTTGTCTGGGTCCCAGCGGTAGTACCGTGGTACCCAGCGGTAGTACCGCTGAGGGGTCACAAGCGGCAGTACCACTCCGCAGCGGTAGTACTGCCGGTGCCTCTGCAGCAGTACTACCGCTGGCTTGCCAGGTCCCTACCACGTCAATTCGAGGGGTCTTTTTCTGTGTCGGATTGTGTGGTACCTCGCTGCGGCATAGTGCGGCAGTCCCGCTCATTTGCGGCAGTACCGCCCTTCCTCCGTGGTAGAACCATCCGGTTCCCTCTTTCCCTTCGCCTTTCATTTTGCGCGGCAGTACCGCCGAAGGGAGTGGTAGTACCGCTGTCTCCCGCGGTAGTACCGCCCTTTGCGGGTCTGTTTAGTGGGGCTACGGTTGGATTGTTGCCCCTTGTCGGTGTCAAAACCGGCGGATCTTGGGTAGGGGGTCCCGAACTATGTGTCTAAGGCGGATGGTAACAGGAGGCAGGGGACACGATGTTTTACCCAGGTTCGGGCCCTCTTGATGGAGGTAAAACCCTACGTCCTGCTTGATTTATTCTTGATGATATGAGTATTACAAGAGTTGATCTACCACGAGATCGGAGAGGCTAAACCCTAGAAGCTAGCCTATGGTATGATTGTATGTTGTCCGACGGACTAAAACCCTCCAGTTTATATAGACACCAGAGGTGGCTAGGGTTACACAAGGTCGGTTACAAAGGAGGAGATATACACATCCGTATTGCCTAGCTTGCCTTCCACGCCAAGTAGAGTCCCATCCGGACACGAGATGAAGTCTTCAATCTTGTATCTTCATAGTCCAACAGTCCGGCCAAAGGATATAACCCGGCTGTCCGGATACCCCCTAATCCAGGACTCCCTCAGTAGCCCTCGAACCAGGCTTCAATGACAATGAGTCCGGCAGGTAGTATTATCTTCGGCATTGCAAGGCGGGTTCTTCTCCATCTTTCGAATGTTTGTAAAGCAGTGGCTCCTGGAGTTCCTCCGCGGGCTCCTGGAGTTCTACTGCCTCCAATTACACAATTTCACCCCCGCCTCCATCCTACATATCGCCGGCTATGTGGCTCTCTGCGAGTTGTTCCTGGGCTGCGAGGCTCACTTCGAGCTGTGGAAAAGGCTATTTTGCCTCGTCCCTCACACACAGAGGGGGTCACTTTATCAAGTGGGCGGAGCCAAAATATGCCGCATCGCCGATACCAGATACCTATCTAGTACTCCGAAGAAGTCACCCGAAGACTGGCCTTTAGTATGGTTTTATATGGAGGACGTTCCCCTTCCGGACCCTGTTCGGCGGGGTCTTCCTGAGTTCAACAATGCTCCTCTGAAGAAACGCCGAAGTTGGCGCCCACGGAGCCCCCAGGTGGAAGACAATGGAGAAGTCCTCTATCTGATGAACCGAATTAAAGCACTGGCTCGATCAGGATTGACAGTAATCGAAGTTATGTCGATTTGCATAATGCGAGGAGTGCAACCACTTCAATATCATGGGCACCCCTTGTGGTGTTATAACGGGGCGGATGACACCACCCGCTGCGGGCGTAAGGGTCCGGACAATGCTGCCGCTTTAGCGAAAATTCTGTCTAAATTGTTCAAGGGTGAGGAAGAGGAGTTCACCCGCATCAAGCCACGGGATGGATTCTCCATGTACAATCCTCCAAGCTGGGTAAGTTATATCTCCCTGCTCCCATTTTTCCCGCATTCTTTGTCGTAAGTATTCACCTTGCCACTTTGCGGTAGGAACTACGAAAAGCCATAAAGGAGGTCAGCAGCCCTTCTCCACAACCAGAGGACCCTGACCGGGCCCTCGACTCTGGACTTGAAGAAGATTCGGTTATATTCGTGGAGCTGATAGACCGGCAGTTCTATCAGTTAAGCTGCGACGATGCCATGGTGGCCATTACGGCCGACTATCCCAGACTGCTCCCTGCATCGCACGTAAGAAAAACCAAAAATCCCAACTCCAAAACTAGGATCCCCTTTTAGACACTTCACCCACCATATACACATGGCATTTTTACAGGGAAGGCATTCGAGACGCCCTGTCGAACCCGCAGCAACGCGCCAACAGGAGGCGCCGAGGCCGGGTAGGCCAAAAAGGAAGGTGGCCAGGACAGAGACACCGGCGCAAAGGTATAACAAACCCCTCTCCGTGGTTATCGTCTTTCTCGAAATATAATGACGCCCGTGTTTCTTTAACAGAAAAAACGCTCACCGGAATATGTCTGGTGATGTTACTAATCACACTTCGACCAGCAGGGCGCCAGGACCGGACATAGAGGCGGAAGCCGATATGGGGCGGGCACCGGATAATCCCCCTCCAGAGGATGCAGATAGATTATCCACTACAAACTCAGAGGTGGAAAGCGCCATGAATCATAGGCGCCGCCGGGCCGTACTCCGTGACGCTTGTTTCTCACCAGAGGCATTTGATGCCTTCAATTCTGGAGAGGCGTACCTCCGAGCTGCTCATGATGGTCTAGCCAGAGCCACGGATCAGTATGTAAAGGATGTATGGGTAAGTAAATCTGACGATTTATATGTATCAGTAGCCCCCGAGACTTGAAACAGTTAGCAGAACTGATTTAAGGATCATCTTTATTGTGCAGGTTCTTACAGAGAAGAATACTAGGCTGTCACAGTTGCTAGAGGAATGCAAGACCCAACTGCGGGCTGCTGTGGCCGCATTGCAGGAACCGAAAAAGTCACCTGCTGGTAACATTTACTTTAAAGAATGATGGTTACCATATAATGTGCGGCATGGCTGCAGATCTAACAACAGATGTTGCAGATGAATCTGGAGAAAATCCGGAGGACCAACATGTTATGCGACAGCTAGAGGCTGGCAAACGCGTGCTGACTGAGGTTAGGCGGGAGAAAAACAATCTCCAAGACGCCAATATTAAGCTGAGCATGGAACTAAAAGACGTTCGGGGCCAGCTTGCAGACTCCGAGAAGGAGTATAAGCGGCTTCGGCATGGCATTTTCAGTAAGTGCTTGAACGAATCCTTTTAAAGGAGTTCGGCAAAGAAGCCGACTAACAGCGTTATGTCTGTAGGTATGCTGACGGGTCGTCCCGCGGAGGAAATGCCCAGGTCTGCGGCTGATCTTCTATCCGAGCTATCACATCTGCACGAACAAGTTCGGCAGGTGATGCAAGGTGTTGCCCAGGCCTTGTGGCCGTCCGTCTCCCTGCCAGAGGGCGTTGCAGAGCTTGCGGAGAAGCTCAAGGGAACACGGCGGCGCTTCCGATTATGGAAGATATCAGCCTGCCGATACGGTGCCAGAGAAGCCTGGGCCATGGTGAAGACGCGGTATACCAAGGCAGACCTAAATCACATGGCCGAGGTCGGACCTGTGGGGCCCGACGGAAAAGAGATCCCCATTAGCTTAGTTTATGGGCAAGTAGAATTAGCCGCAAATTATTCCCAATAGGATTGTAAGCTAGACTGCTTATTGGATCGTATAGAAGAGGAATTTAGTCAGTCTGCATGACTATGTAATGAAAGTGACATGTATAATGCCTTCTAGCCGGATTGTAGATCATTTGTCTTGGCGGACCTTTTCGCTTCAACCTCGGGACCTGATAGTCCAGAGTGTATTTGAATACCCGTGCAGTTATATAAGAACCAGGGCATGCGTGGAGACCAGGCATAGGGGTCATAAGTGCTTGAATAGACAAGTGCCCAACTAGTTATGTTATATTACATGGGTAGTAAGAAACATCTTCTAGGGAGAATAGTTCTGTTAAGGGTTCCTTTCCTTGGGTAAGCATGCCCTAAAGTGCATGTCCGGACTGCGATAGGAAACGCAGGAAAAACATCTGGGGGCAGATATGGACAACAAATAAAGATCATCTTTTGTTCACCGATCAAATATTCCCTTAAGAACGCTAGCTTTCGGCTTCACCCAGTCTGAGGTACATGTTCGGCTAACCCGATAGTAACAATCGCAGAGGTGCTCCCCTTATGCCCTAGCCGAATTAACGGGAACGTAGGGCATAAATACAAGAGCCAGGCAACCCAGCTTGGCCAAAACTTAAGTCATATCGATGCATATAATGGCGAAAAAAGGTACAGGCAGAAGCATGACACATGTTCGGGGCCTGAGGCCCAGGTAAATAATTAAGCTTCTGTGAAAGAAGCCCCCAGGTATTATGAGCGCGGATAGCGCATCTATAATGTGCAAGCGAGGCACAAGTTGGCCCTTAAAGGCCTAGAGAAATAATAACAGAAAGAAGATAGGAAAACAAGACAGATAATGTACATGCAAAAAATGGACAAAGGGAGGGGACGAACATAGGGTCTGGCGCTAGGCGTAGAATCTTCGGAGCCTGGCCGCGTTCCATGGGTTCGGCTCGAGTTGACTAGTCGATGCATCCTGCAGTCGGTACACTCCGCCGGTCAGAACTTGGTCAATAATGAAGGGACCTTCCCATTTGGGCTCGAGCTTGTTCTTTTTCTTATCCGGCAGGCGTAGAACTAGTTTGCCAACATTATAAGTTTTGGCCCGTACTTCTCTATTTGGTATCTGCGAGCCTGTTGCTGATAAAATGCGGAATGGGCTTTGGCTATGTCGCGCTCCTCCTCCATGGTGTCTAGACTGTCCTGCCGATCGAGCTCGGCTTCTCTTTCTTCGTACATGCGCACTCGAGGTGAGTCATGAATTATGTCACAGGGCAAGACTGCCTTTGCGCCGTACACCATAAAGAAGGGTGTGTATCCGGTACTACGATTCGGCGTGGTCCGCAGCCCCCAGAGTACGGAGTCGAGCTCCTCTACCCAGTGCATGTTAGACTCCGTTAAGGAACGCACTAATCTGGGTTTAATGCCGCTCATTATAAGGCCGTTTGCTGCTCGACTTGCCCGTTGGTTTGTGGGTGATAGACTGAAGCATAATCGAGCTTGATGCCCATTTTGCCGCACCAGAGTTTTACCTCATCGGTTGTGAAATTTGTGCTGTTGTTAGTGATGATGCTGTGGGGGACGCCATAACGGTGTAGGACCCCAGATATGAAGTCTATCACTGGTCCGGATTCGGCTGTTTTAACAGGCTTGGCCTCTATCCATTTGGTGAATTTATCCACCATGACCAGTAGGTATTTTTTCTTGTGGGTTCCCCCTTTAAGGGGTCCAACCATGTCAAGCCCCCAGACCGCGAAGGGCCATGTAATGGGGATTGTTTGAAGGGTGGTGGGTGGCATGTCGCTTTGATTTGCAAAGAGCTGGCAGCCGGCACAACGTTGGACCAAGTCCTGTGCATCTGCCCGGGCCGTTGGCCAATAGGATCTTGTACGAAAGGCCTTGCTTACAAGAGCCCGGGTTGCGGCGTGGTGACCGCCGAGTCCGGCGTGGATTTCTGCTAAGAGGTTTCGCCCTTCCTCTTCAGAGATGCATCTTTGAAAGACTCCGGTAGTGCTTTTTTTATACAATTCTCCCTCGTGGACCCTGTAGGCCTTAGATCGCCGCACTATGCAGCGTGCCTCATTTTGGTTCTCTGGAAGTTCCTGCCAAGTTAGGTAGGCCAGGAATGGTTCTGTCCACGGGGCTATAATGGCCATTATTACGTGGGCTGAAGGTGTGATTTTGGTGGCGGGGCCTCCGATTGTGTCAGAGTACTCGGTATTGGGCATTTTGGCCGGGTCCGGACTATGGTTACTGGTGTCCTCTTCCCATACTACGGATGGCTTGAACAGCCTTTCCAGAAAGATGTTGGGGGGGGGGACCACATCGCGTTTTGCGCCGATGCGGGTGAGGATATCCGTCGCCTGATTGTTTTCCCGAGCCACATGGTGAAATTCGAGCCCCTCGAACCGAGCTGACATTTTTAGGACGGTGTTTCGGTAGGCCGCCATTTTCGGATACTTGGCGTCAAAGTCTCCATTTATTTGGGATATTGCAAGGTTTGAATCCCCACGCACCTCCAGGCGTTGAATGCCCATGGAGACTGCCATCCGAAGACCATGCAACAGGGCTTCATATTCGGCTGCGTTGTTGGAGTCTGTGTACAATATTTGTAGTACGTACTGAACGGTATCCCCGGTTGGGGACGTCAGGACGACGCCATCCCCTAGACCAGCCAGCATTTTAGAACCGTCGAAGTGCATGATCCAATTGGAGTATGCGCCATACTCTTTAGGGAGTTCAGCCTCCGTCCATTCGATGACAAAGTCGGCCAATACTTGCGACTTAATGGCTCATCGAGGTTTGTATGTTATGTCGAACGGGAGGAGCTCAATAGCCCATTTGGCAATCCGGCCCATAGTGTCGCGGTTGTTTGTAATATCATTAAGTGGTACTTCCGAGGCTACTGTAATCAAACACTCTTGAAAGTAGTGTCGCAGCTTCCGGGATGCCATGAATACCGCGTAGGCTATCTTTTGATAATGTGGGTACCGTGATTTTCATGGAGTGAGGACAGTGGATACATAGTATACCGGCTTTTGAAGAGGGAATTTATGTCTGTCAGCTTCTCGTTCAACGACAAGCACTGCGCTTACAACCTGATGGGTTGCTGCAATGTACAACAACATTGGTTCGCCGATGTTTGGCGCGGCCAAGATTGGGTTGGTTGCCAAAATGGCCTTTATTTCTTCCAATCCGGCTATGGCAGCGTCCGTCCACTCAAAGTGTTCGGTGCGCCGGAGGAGGCGATAAAGGGGTAAAGCCTTTTCTCCTAAGCAGGAGATAAAGGGGTAAAGCCTTTTCTCCTATTGGATTGGGTTGGTTGCCATGCATCCTGTTAACTTTTGGATTTGTTTGAGGTCTGTTGGGGTAGCCAACTGTGACAAAGCTCGGATTTTGGCTGGGTTAGCTTCAATACATCTACTGGAGACAATGAAACCCAGGAGTTTTCCGGCTGGTACGCCGAAAATGCATTTTTCCGGATTGAGCTTAATGTCGTATGTTCAGAGGTTGTCGAATGTGAGCCTCAAGTCGTCTATCAAAGAGTCGACGTGTTTGGTTTTGACGACCACATCGTCTACGTATGCCTCTACTGTTTTGCCGATTTGTTTCTCCAGACATGTCTGAATCATGCGCTGATATGTTGCGCCAACGTTTTTGAGCCCAAAAGGCATTGTGCTGAAACAGAAGGGACTATATGGTGTGATGAATGCCGTTGCGGCTTGGTCGGACTCCGCCATCTTGATTTGGTGGTAACCGGAGTATGCGTCGAGGAAACACAATGACTCGTGTCCTGCGGTAGCATCGATAATTTGGTCGATGCGGGGGAGGGGGAAGGGATCCTTTGGGCAAGCTTTATTGAGGTCCTTGAAGTCGACACAAAGGCGCCAGGATTTATCCTTCTTTGGTACCATCACCAGGTTTGCTAGCCAGTCCGGGTGTTTTATCTCTCTGATGAATCTATCCTCCAATAACTTGGCTAGTTCCTCTCCCATGGCCTGTCTCTTAGGTTCGAAGAAACGCCGAGGAGCTTGCTTGACCGGCTTGAATCCCTTTATGATATTGAGGCTATGCTCGGCCAGCCTGCGTGGGATTCCTGGCATGTCTGAGGGGTGCCAGGCGAATATGTCCCAATTCTCGCACAGGAACTCTCATAGTGTGGCGTCCACGACGGGTTTTAACTATGCCCCGATGGAGGCTGTTTTTGTAGGGTCCGTTGGGTGGACTTGGAATTTGACTATTTCATCCGCTGGTTTAAAAGAGGTGGACTTGGATCTCTTATCGAGTATCACGTCGTCCCTGTCCACTGTGGAGCGTAGCGTGGTTAGCTCCTCGGCCGAGAGGGATTCGGATAATGCCTCGAGGGCCAGTGCGACTGTTTTGTTTTCGGATCGGAGTGCTGTGTCCGGATCACTAGCGAGGGTGATGATACCGTTGGGCCTGGGCATTTTGAGCTTCATGTACCCGTAATTGGGTATGACTTGGAAGATCGTGAACGCCTCACGTCCTAAAAGGGCGTGGTATCCACTTCTGAACGGGGCCACTTGAAATGTAATTTCTTCGGACCTATAATTCTCCGGCGTACCGAATACCACATCTAGTGTGATTTTACCAGCGCATCGTGCCTCCCGACTGGGTATGATTCCCCTGAAGGTTGTGCTACTTTGCTTAATGCGGTTCCAGTCTATTTCCATTTTTCAAGAGTTTCCTCATAGATGAGGTGTAATCCGCCGCTGCCGTCCATGAGTACTTTGGTGAGTCGAAAGCCATCCACAATTGGACTGAGGACCAGTGCAGCTGGTGCTCGGGCTGTTCGGAATTTAGGTTCTTCACTGGCATTGAAGGTGAAAGTGCAACTATCCCTAGGTGGTTTTGGTAATTCATAACAACATATAGCTCATTGAGCTAATGCTATTCCAAGATGACTATTTCAGGAAAGCTCAATGATTGGCATGGCATGGATGTGAAAGTGGAACCCTCAAAATGCTAAGGACAAAGGATTGGCTCAAGCTCAATAGCTCAAGACTCTTCATTTTATATTTTAGTGATCCAAGATCACATTGAGTCTTTAGGAAAAGCCAATACTATCAAGGAGGGATGAGGTGTTGCTTAATGAGCCTCTTGCTTCATGTGCTTAGTGATATGCTCCAAAACCCTCAACTACTTTCCCACTTCCACATATGACCTAAACCCTAAGACAAACTCGGTCCTACCGATTCTTTCTATCCGGCGCCACCGAGTTTCACTTGTCATAAGCCACCGCCAAACCCTAGCAATTCGGTTCTACTGATAGGGATCTCGGTCTCACCAAGATGGGATTGCAAACTCTCTGTTTCCCTTTCGTAACTTTTCGGTCTCATCGGAAGAGCGAATCGGTCCCACCAAGATTTCAATGTAAACTCTTTGTTTCCCTTTTGTAACTTTTCGGTCTCACGGAAGAGCAAATCGGTCCCACCGAGTTTACCTGACCAACTCTCTGGTTAGCTTATTACCAAACTCGGTCTCACCGAGTTTGTGTAATCGGTCTCACCGAGATTACGTTATGCCCAAACCCTAACCATATCGGTCCAACCGAGTTGCATGTCAGTCCCACCGAAAATCTCTAACACTCACTAGGTTTACCTTTTTGGTCCGACCGAGTTTGTTGATTCGGTCCCACCGAGATTGGAAAACTGTGTGTAACGGTTGGATTTTGTGTGGAGGCTATATATACCCCTCCAGCTCCTCTTCATTCATGGAGAGAGCCATCAGAACACATACACAATTCCAACTCTATGTTCTAAGAGAGAACCACCTACTCATGTGTTGAGACCAAGATATTCCATTCCTACCATATGAATCTTGATATCTAGCCTTCCCCAAGTTGCTTTCCACTCAAATCTTCTATCCACAAAATCCAAATCCTATGAGAGAGAGTTGAGTGTTGGGGAGACTATCATTTGAAGCACAAGAGCAAGGAGTTCATCATCAACACACCATTTGTTACTTCTTGGAGAGTGGTGTCTCCTAGATTGGCTAGGTGTCACTTGGGAGCCTCCGACAAGATTGTGGAGTTGAACCAAGGAGTTTGTAAGGGCAAGGAGATCGCCTACTTCGTGAAGATCTACCGCTAGTGAGGCAAGTCCTTCGTGGGCGATGGCCATGGTGGGATAGACAAGGTTGCTTCTTCGTGGACCCTTCGTGGGTGGTTGCTTCTTCGTGGACCCTTCGTGGGTGGAGCCCTCCGTGGACTTGCGTGACCATTACCCTTCGTGGGTGGAGCCCTCCATGGACTCGCGCAACCGTTACCCTTCGTGGGTTGAAGTCTCCATCAACGTGGATGTAGGATAGAACCAGCTATCCGAACCACGGGAAAAACATCCGAGTCTCCAATTGCGTTTGAATTCTCCAAACCCTTCCCTTTACATTCTTGCAAGTTGCATGCTTTACTTTCCGCTGCCAATATACTCTTTGCATGCTTGCTTGAATTGTGTGATGATTGCTTGACTTGTCCTACAATAGCTAAAATCTGCCAAGAACTAAAATTGGGAAAAGGTTAAGTTTTTATTTGGTCAAGTAGTCTAATTACCCCCCCCCTCTAGACATACTTTCGATCCTACAAGTGGTATCAGAGCTTTGGTCTCCATTTGCTTTGATCTCCATAGGTTTTGGTGGTCATAGCCTTGGTTTCACAACCTAGGAGAGTATGGCATCTAGCGAGGGAAATTATCACCGTAGAGGTCCTTACTTTGATGGTACTAATTTTGCTAGTTGGAAGCATAAAATGAAAATGCATATTCTTGGACATAACCCCACCGTTTGGGATATTGTGTGTGTTGGTTTGAAAGGTGACTTCTTTGATGGGAAAGAACCAAACCGTGAAGCTACCGCGGATGAGTTGAAGATGTTGCAATACAATGCTCAAGCTTGTGATATTCTCTTCAACGGATTGTGCCCCGAAGAATTCAACAAAATCAGCCGTCTTGAGAATGCAAAGGAAATTTGGGACACTTTGATTGATATGCATGAAGGTACCGACTCCGTCAGGGAATCCAAGTTGGATGTGCTTCAAAGTCAACTTGACAAGTTCAAAATGAAGGATGGTGAAGGTGTCGCTGAAATGAACTCTAGGCTTGCTCTCATCACAAATGAGATTGCCGGCTTAGGAAGTGAAGAGATGACCGATAGATTCATCATCAAGAAGATTCTAAGAGCCTTGGATGGAAAATATGATACCGTGTGCACATTGATCCAAATGACGCCCAATTACAAAGATCTCAAGCCAACGGAGGTGATTGGAAGAATTGTTGCTCATGAGATGTCACTTAAGGATAAAGAGGAACTTCACAACAAATCAAGTGGTGCCTACAAAGCCTCATGTGAAGCCCCTACATCATCAAGTGAGAAACAAAACTTCAATGAAGAATTGAGCTTAATGGTGAAGAACTTCAACAAGTTCTACAAGAGTAGAAGCAAAGATAGAAGCTTCAAGTCAAGGTCCTACAATAACAAAAGATCTTCTAGTCGAGAGTGAAACTGCTACAGTTGTGGAAGACCCGGACACTATTCCAATGAGTGTACGGCTCCCTACAAGAGAAGAGAAGATTCTCCAAAAAGAAGAAGCAAAGAATCACCACCACGAGAGAGAAGGAGTAGAGATGATCGTTATGAACCAAGATACTCACGGAGAAGCAAGGATTCGGAAAGGAAGGAAAAATCATCAAGGAGCTACACAAAACGAAGACATCAAGCTCATGTTGGTGAATGGGTATCCGGCTCCGACTCCGACAGCCACTCCGAGAGAAGTTATCACTCCGACTCCGAAGATACTCAAGATGAAGGTGTTGCCGGTCTAGCACTTATGTCAACCAACTCCTACGACATATTTGACTCACCAAATGAAGGAATTGGAAGATGCTTCATGGCCAAAGGTCCTAAGGTAACACACCCCGAGTATGTTGATTTCAATAGTGATGAAGATGACTTGTTAGGTGATGACTTGCTTGTTGACAACTCTAGTGATGAATACTATGATGAAACGTCAATTAATCATGCTAATCAAGATAAAACGAATGACAATGATAAGGAGAAGATTGAGGCTCTAACTAAAGAACTAAACACTCTTAAGTTAGCTCATGAAACTATCTTCGAAGATCATCGAGAACTTTTAAGAGCTCATGAGAAATTATGCTTTGAAAAGCTCAATCTTGAGCAAGAGCATGAGTTCTTAAAAGCAATCAATGATGATCTCCGCAAGAAAAGTTCTTCTTACATTGCCAAGCGTTTACTCTTATCCACTTACATGCCTCAAGTCAAGTCTAGTAACAAGAACAAGAAAGATTCTTCCTCTAGCAGTAACAATGATCATGCTAAATCCAATATTGTTGCTTCTAGTAGTTCTCTTGATTCCACTAATGATTCTCTTAGCCAAGTTACACTTGAGCAAGAAAATAGCTTATTGAAGGGAATTATAGAGAAAGGAGTGTACAAAAGCCTTGCCGGGAGTAAGCAATTCGAGGAAATTGTGCGCAAGCAAGGAATGCATCGGAAGAATCAAGGTGTTAGTTTTGAACGAAAGTTCAATGCCAATGGAGTTGAGTGGGAAGAAGATCAATACCCCAAGACAAAGTTTGTTCCTCAACAAGAGAAGTATGATACTTCTTTCAAGGGGACACAAGCTCAAGATGATCTTCCACCACAAGACTACAAGCAAAAAGGCAAGGACAAGCTTCAAGAGGAAATTGATGCATTTGAAGAAGCTCCTAAGACCTTAGTCAAGTGGATTCCCAAGACTACTTCAAGTTCCACTTCATCAAGTATGACTACAACTCCAAGGATTCCCATCAAGATGGTGTGGATACAAAAGAAGAAGAACTAGAGAGTTCTTGAGGGTGACTCCGCCAACATACTTCACTCTTATCATTTTGGCAAGAACAAGTGCAATCAACTTCCACATCTTGCACTAGTTCAAGGAGTCACAAACCCTCTTGTTGGTAAGACAAGGGACAAGGTAACCTAAAAGTTTTCATGGACATCATCTTGTGTGTGCATCACTCTATGTCTATGGATATCCTTGTTTGTTCCTTGTGGGACTAACCCATGTAGGTATTGAAAGTGCAATTCACTCAAATGGATAGCTCCAAGTGATCTACATCAACATTGAGCATCCACATCTTCAACATCTACATGAAGTCATCATCGACAAAACCCAAGGTTAGTTCATCCCTCTAAGGGTGGATATCACATCTAGGGGAGCTTTACTCTAAGACTTGAGCTAAAGCAACTCTAAAGATGTGAACACAACAATGCTTTATGTAAAAGTGGTAACCCCACTTGAGCTTAAACGATGAGTATGACCTATGATCAAGTGTTCTCACTTGACTCCTAAGTCAATATACTCATATATAGATGACCTTGTCATCACAAATTGCTTGATATATGCTAGAATTGGTTGTGCATGCCTTGTCACATATTTCATTTGCCATCTTATTGTGTGAGCATGCTGGTTGCATATTTTACTCATTCGAGGACATCCACTTTTTGTTTTGATTGTTTGGTTTTATTTCCTTTTGCCAAGTGGATGGACAAGAATGCCTAAGAACCTCCTCTAGCTATCTATGCTTTTCTCGTCTCAAACTCTATTCATGCTACATCACAAAATTTGATCAAGTCAGATTCGAACCACTCTGTGTGAGGAGCGCTCGGAGTCCCCGATTCATCATAGACTTAAACTTCCAAAACCTCTTTATGATTCTCCGTCTGACCGATACCCTACCTTCGGTCCTACCGAGATCATTAAGTTGATCTAGGTTTTCGATCCCGGTCCAACCGATTTGAACCATTCGGTCACACCGAGTTGCAACAACTGTATACAGTTTTGCATCTCGGTGCCACCGAGTTGTTCCACTCGGTCACACCGACAGGGTCGGGCTATATATAGTCACGGGCAAAAATTTGGAAATTTCTCCGAACGCCTTCGCCCGCGCGATAGCCTGCTCTGCCAACTTGGTATCCGGATCGTCTCCTCGCTGCCAGCCGCCTCAAGTCGCTGGTCTCCGTCGCTGTCAACGGAAATTCAACCCCGCCGTTGCCGCCGTAGTGAGTCTCCGCCGAACTAGGGTATGGACTCGATCTTTGTGCTATTCCCCAATCCGATTCTTAGCACATTGTGATCATCATGATTCTTGCCACGTTTGTTAAACTTCTATCCAGTCAATGAACTCGTAGATTAGGTTTAATTTGAAAATTTTAGGGTTAGGTTTCTGCCGAAACCATCTCGGACCCACCGAGTTGAAAAACTCGGTCCCACCGATTTGGCTTATGCCATTGCACAAGTGAGACTCGATCTGACCGAGAATTACTTATCGGTGTGACCGATTTTGGAACTCTATGAAACCCTAGCAGTCTCGGTGCCACCGAACGGTGACTCGGTCTGACCGAGTACACTAGTTTAGGTGCCAAAACTGCTTCGGTATCACCGAGTTTAGAAATCGGTAGATCCGAGATGCTTTTAGTGGGAAACTAAAACTAAGTTTTTGAATTATTCTTTTGCAAAAATCTCTGCATTTTGTGATGCTTATCCACTCTATCTCATCTATAACCTATTCACAGGGTCAGCAGTCAGAGTTTGCATCATGTCAGACCAAAGTGATAGCCAGAACTTGTCAGAGCAGCAAGTGCAGATGAGTGAGGGCACTAGTCCCTCAAGTTCCTCAGATGATGGCAGCAGGAGCACCCCTAGCAATCTGCCTAAAGCTGCCACAAGACAGAGAAAGAAGAGAACCTCAGACTCAGAAGATGAGGATTATGTGGCAGAAGAGGAAGCAACTTCCAAGAGAGTTGAGCCAGCACAGGGAATAAAACCAGGGATGAAGATCAAAAGGCCAGCAGGCAGGCAGCCTATGTCAAAGGCCAGAGCTTCAACTGAGAAGCCCACTCCCATTGAGCCAATTGCTGTTGAAGAAAAGAGAAAGAAGGAAAGGGTCAAGAAGACCGGAGCCAGAGTGCTTGGAAAGGCTTCCATCATGGAAGAAGAGAAAGAAGAAGATGTTGCTGCACCAGCACCTAAGGCACCTAAGCTTATGGGTGATGCTATCAGGACAGGGGCTGCTGCATCCAAGCCCAAAGGAGAACCCAAAGCTGCCTCCAAGCCCAAGTCTGCCCCAAAGAGAAATACGAGGAGCATACCTGCAACTGAGAAGAACAAGGCCCCAGTGCCTGAAGCTGCTGAAGAAGATGATGAAGAGCACGTTCTGAGAAAGCTCAAGCCCAAGATCCCAGACCATAATGATGCTCATCTTGTGGCTGAGGACATGAAGCTCAGAAGAGACTCAGGGCTGAGGAAGTGGAGAGAAGCAGATCCATATGCTTCAAGGAGAAGAACTGCTATTGATTATAGGTTCCACACTAAGGAACAACAGGACTTCTATGAGACAGTTTTGTTGGACAAGAAGCCCATAGTTTGTGACATGAGATGGGTCAATTGGGAGTACATCAAGGACAATGAAGAACACTACCCTGGAGTGTATGACAGCTTCAATGCTTGTGGAGTAGCAGACTTTGTTGGGCAGAAGCTCACAAAGTGGAACGAGGAACTCATTATGCAATTCTACTCCACAACACATTTCTACCCAGATGGAAAGATCACATGGATGTCTGAAGGTACGAGGTACCAATCTACTGTTGCTGAGTGGGCACAGCTCATCAATGCCCCAGAGGAGCATGAGGATGACTTGGATATCTATGCCAAGAAGAAGATGGACCACGACTCTATGTCCAATATGTACAAGGAAATTCCAAACGAGGCACTTGCTACTTTCAAGTTTGGGTCTATGCATTATCTTCTGTCAGGGCTGCCAACCATTAACTGGATCCTTAGGCACACTCTGTTGCCCAAGTCAGGTGATCACAAGATGATTAGAGGCCATGCAATCAATTTGCTTCATGTATTTGATGTGCCTCAGAAATTCAAGGTCATGAGCCTCATAGTAGAAACTATCAAGAGGACTGCAGCAGATCAGAAGAGGAACTGTGGTTATGCCCCTCAGATTCAGGAGTTAATCAACTCGAAGATGGGCACATGCATATACTTGTTGGACAATGAACACTTTCCTATTCATCCAGACTTTGAGGACAACCAAGTTGTGATGAATGAGAATGAACCATCATCTGCCCAAGCACAAGCCAAGAAGGAGAAGGCGAGGAAGGAGAAAGCTGCCAAGATGCCTACTCAAGAGGAGGCATCTGAATATTTCCTGAAAACCAAACAAGAGCAGCTTGGTTACTTGATTGCATCCACCCTGCGGATTGAGCAAGGACTAGCCACCCTAACTCAGAACCAGGCAAGCTTAGAGAGGATCATGGAACAAAAGTTCTATGACTTGGATGTCAAAGTGACAGAGATTCAGACTGCAGCGGAGCAGCTCCAGGATGACATGCAGGAGAGGAGAGGCAAGACTACAACTGATGCCTTTGCCAGAGTGCCACGAGGTCCGAGGTCATCTGCAGTGCCAGTTGCTGACCCCAGAGCCACCACGTCTGCACCAGCTACAGCCTTAGTTCCACCAGCTCCAGCGTCCACTTCATCCTCGACTCCGACCACGTCTACAGAAGGCTTCGTCCTTGGAGTGCTCCGGACTCCACCACCACCTGAAGATCAAGCCTGAGTGTCGACTTAGCACTATGCATTTTCTAGGAACTTTTTGGTAACCTTTTACCAAAGGGGGAGAAAATGTATAGATCATAGGCTTCGAGAGAGAGTGTTGCTTTTATTCTCTCTTGTTTTATTTGGTGGTTTTTCGAACTTTGTTGGATTTTGTGTGAGATACTATGTCATTGCTCGTGAGACATTGATGATCATGTGTTTGATCATAAGCTACACTTAATGTTTGCTTAATATTATCATCTTATCTATCTTATGTAATCATTCACTATTCTTGGTGATGAGTGCATGTATTTCATTCTTATCGTTTTAAGCGCTCCACCAAGATGTATGTGACATGGAAGAGTAACCCATGACTCTAACTCTTTGTGCATTTGCAGTCCAAAGCAAATTTTAAATATGCACAAATTTAGGGGGAGCTCTTACTTGTCACATACTTCTCAAAGCGATGATATATTTCATGCTTATTATCATTTGTCGAAGCTTTGATCTATATGTTGTCATCAATTACCAAAAAGGGGGAGATTGAAAGTGCAACTATCCCTAGGTGGTTTTGGTAATTCATAACAACATATAGCTCATTGAGCTAATGCTATTCCAAGATGACTATTTCAGGAAAGCTCAATGATTGGCATGGCATGGATGTGAAAGTGGAACCCTCAAAATGCTAAGGACAAAGGATTAGCTCAAGCTCAATAGCTCAAGACTCTTCATTTTATATTTTAGTGATCCAAGATCACATTGAGTCTTTAGGAAAAGCCAATACTATCAAGGAGGGATGAGGTGTTGCTTAATGAGCCTCTTGCTTCATGTGCTTAGTGATATGCTCCAAAACCCTCAACTACTTTCCCACTTCCACATATGACCTAAACCCTAAGCCAAACTCGGTCCTACCGATTCTTTCTATCTGGCGCCACCGAGTTTCACTTGTCATAAGCCACTGCCAAACCCTAGCAATTCAGTTCTACCGATAGGGATCTCGGTCTCACCGAGATGGGATTGCAAACTCTCTGTTTCCCTTTCGTAACTTTTCGGTCTCACCGAAAGAGCGAATCGGTCCCACCGAGATTGCAATGTAAACTCTTTGTTTCCCTTTTGTAACTTCTCGGTCTCACCGAAAGAGCAAATCGGTCCCACGGAGTTTACCTGACCAACTCTCTGGTTAGCTTATTACCAAACTCGGTCTCACCGAGTTTGTGTAATCGGTCTCACCGAGATTACGTTATGCCCAAACCCTAACCATATCGGTCCAACCGAGTTGCATGTCAGTCCCACCGAAAATCTCTAACGGTCACTAGGTTTACCTTTTCGGTCCGACCGAGTTTGTTGATTCGGTCCCACCGAGATTGGAAAACTGTGTGTAACGGTTGGATTTTGTGTGGAGGCTATATATACCCCTCCACCTCCTCTTCATTCATGGAGAGAGCCATCAGAACACATACACAATTCCAACTCTATGTTCTGAGAGAGAACCACCTACTCATGTGTTGAGACCAAGATATTCCATTCCTACCATATGAATCTTGATCTCTAGCCTTCCCCAAGTTGCTTTCCACTCAAATCTTGTTTCCACAAAATCCAAATCCTATGAGAGAGAGTTGAGTGTTGGGGAGACTATCATTTGAAGCACAAGAGCAAGGAGTTCATCATCAACACACCATTTGTTACTTCTTGGAGAGTGGTGTCTCCTAGATTGGCTAGGTGTCACTTGGGAGCCTCCGACAAGATTGTGGAGTTGAACCAAGGAGTTTGTAAGGGCAAGGAGATCGCCTACTTCGTGAAGATCTACCGCTAGTGAGGCAAGTCCTTCATGGGCGATGGCCATGGTGGGATAGACAAGGTTGCTTCTTCGTGGACCCTTCGTGGGTGGTTGCTTCTTCGTGGACCCTTCGTGGGTGGAGCCCTCCGTGGACTCGCGCAACCATTACCCTTCGTGGGTGGAGCCCTCCGTGGACTCGCGCAACCGTTACCCTTCGTGGGTTGAAGTCTCCATCAACGTGGATGTAGGATAGCACCACCTATCCGAACCACGGGAAAACATCCGTGTCTCCAATTGCGTTTGAATTCTCCAAACCCTTCCCTTTACATTCTTGCAAGTTGCATGCTTTACTTTCCGCTGCCAATATACTCTTTGCATGATTGCTTGAATTGTGTGATGATTGCTTGACTTGTCCTACAACAGCTAAAATCTGCCAAGAACTAAAATTGGGAAAAGGTTAAGTTTTTATTTGGTCAAGTAGTCTAATCACCCCCCCTCTAGACATACTTTCGATCCTATAGAAGGTAATAGCCGTGTCACTCCATGGATTTATTATTGCTATGTGGCAGATTTTGGCCATGCTACGGAGTGTTCGCTTGCGCCTATTATGTGACACAAAGGTCTCAAAGACTGTTAACACTGTTTTATTATCCACGGGATGGTGCTCTGTGGCATTTGGGATAAGAAGATCCTCGCCACTTTTGGCCACCTGCCGGAGTATCCAACATGCTCTAAGGCTGTGTGTTGGTATTGTATCTATTGTACTGTGAATTATGCAGGATCCGTTAGGCCATCCCTCCAGTACGGTTCCATGCCCTGTAGGGTTTTTTTTTGTTTCTTTGCAACTAGCTCGGGCGTCTTATGATAGTGCACCCTTTTACTTCGGACTGGGTGTATATTCGGAGCCGAATTATCCCAAAATTTCTTTTTGGTTTTCCAGGCGCTTTCCATCGCACAGTACTTTCGTACTATTGATGCCAAGTCAACAAAGCGTGATATGTCACGGCGACTTAAGGCGTTAAGTGAGACTACATCTTCCTCGCGACACTCCTTAACCTTGTTCATCACAAGGAGGAATCTGGCCCAATAATGATGTATTGTTTCATGGGGCTCTTGCCTGATGTGGGAAAGATCATTTATGTCTGGGTGGGTGTGTGGATTTGAGTCCGAATCCCTACCCGATCTGAGACCCAGGGGCCGAGGAGTTTCCAATCTTGGAAGTTCGGGTTCTGGAGTGTTAGCCGATAAATTTGGCCCGCTGCCTGATTCTAGGTTCAGGGCTTGGGTAATGTCCTCTCGTAAGCGGGTATCTGGCTCGGAGAGCTCAGGAATCCGGACATAGTTAGTCCTCAAAATAGAGGAAGAGTTGCCGCATTGTTCCTCCACCACTGCAACGTGATGGGTGACCGGTGGAGAGTTAATCTCCCTTTGATCGGGTTTAAGCCCAATCCGATCATAGTTCGTAGCAATTCCCAAGGCGGCGATGCGATCCAAGAGTTCGTTTAGGGAAGAGAGCTCCATTGGATCCATCTGCTCGGCGACTTCCGAGCCGACATGGAGGCTATTTTTGATGACCCGAGAAGTCATCATCGGTGCAGCGGTCGAACAGGCAGTCATGACGAAACTTCCTAGCCGGAGAGTTTGGCCGACAGCCAGAGCTCCCCCGGCGGTGATGTTGCTTTTAACAATGAGACGAGGCATCCTTCCTTACTGCACGCCACAGAGGAACTCTCAATGAAAGCACCAATGTCGGTGTCAAAACCGGCGGATCTCGGGTAGGGGGTCCCGAACTGTGCGTCTAAGGCGGATGGTAACAGGAGGCAGGGGACACGATGTTTTACCTAGGTTTGGGCCCTCTTGATGGAGGTAAAACCCTATGTTCTTCTTGATTTATTCTTGATGATATGAGTATTACAAGAGCTGATCTACCACGAGATCGGAGAGGCTAAACCCTAGAAGCTAGCCTATGGTATGATAGTATGTTGTCCTACGGACTAAAACCCTCCGGTTTATATAGACACCAGAGGGGGCTAGGGTTACACAAGGTCGGTTACAAAGGAGGAGATATACACATCCGTATTGCCTAGCTTGCCTTCCACGCCAAGTAGAGTCCCATCCGGACACGAGACGAAGTCTTCAATCTTGTATCTTCATAGTCCAACAGTCCGGCAAAAGGATATAATCCAGCTGTCCGGATACCCCCTAATCCAGGAATCCCTCACCCGCACTATAAAAGGGGGTCCCCTTCTTCCCTGTTGACTTACCTCTCCCCCCTTAAGCTCCATTAATGCTCCAAGCTCCATTTTCGCCCGATCTATCTCTCTAGCCAATCAAACTTGTTGATTTGCTCGGGAGTGGTTGAGAAGGCCCCGATCTACACTTCCACCAAGAGATTTTTGATTCCCCCACCTATCCCTGGTGGATCTTGTTACTCTTGGGTGTTTGAGCACCCTAGACGGTTGAGGTCACCACGGAGCCATAGTCCATTGTGGTGAAGCTTCGTGGTATTGTTGGGAGCCTCTGATTAAGTTGTGGAGATTACCCCAACCTTGTTTGTAAAGGTCCGGTCGCCGCCTTTAAGGGCACCAATAGTGGAATCACGACATCTCGCATTGTGTGAGGGCGTGAGGAGAATACGGTGGCCCTAGTGGATTCTTGGGGAGCATTGTCCCTCCACACCACTCTAACGGAGACATACTTCCCCCCAAAAGGAAGGAACTTCGGTAACACATCCTCGTCTTCACCGGATCCACTCTTGGTTATCTCTTACCTTTACTTGTGCAAGCTCTTTAGTGTTACTTCTCTTGCTTGCTTGTTTGTTTTTTGTTGTTACATCATATAGGTTGCTCACCTAGTTGCACATCTAGACAACCTACTTTGACGCAAAGTTTAATTTGGTAAAGAAAAATTAAAAATTGTTAGTTGCCTATTCACCCCCCCTCTAGTCAACCATATCGATCCTTTCAACTTGGTCAATAGGTTAGTCCCAAAAAATGATATAAAGCTGCTATAAAATGATTGTAAAACATCCAAGAATGATAATATAACGTCATGAATACTTCATAAATTATAGATATGTTGGAGGCATATCACTCAGCCATAGGATCTATAAAGTATGACATGCTGTGTGCCAGTGTCGTGGTTCTAAGTCTGACAGTAATGTAGGGGGTAGGTATGGAGAGGCAAGATCTTAGCTATGGAGAAGTTGTAAGCACACGAGGTTTACGAGTTCATGCCCTTCACGGAGAAAGTAATAGCCCTACGTCTCGGAGCCCGGAGGCGGTCAATTGGATTATGCGTGTATGGTTTACAGGGGTGCGAACCCTTTACCTGAGGAGGGGGTGGCTTATATAGAGTTCGTCGGACCCCTCCGGCCCTCAGTTATGCAGGGTTTTAAATACATTAAGGTCGGGCGTTACTGGTAATGCTCCTAATAAAGTGCTTTGATGACCATAAAGGCTACTTAATAACCGACCATTAGCATGCGGAGCGACTTTAGGTCTCCTGGCCGTCGAGTGGTTGGATCTTGGTCGAGTGATTGCTTCTTGGTCGAGTGTCTTCGAGTCTGTCGAGTGGAACACCTCCAAGTCGATTGAGAGGTGATTTCTTCTAGAGATGTCCTTGGGTAGGGCAGTTGGGACAGGTCCATGACCCTACCCTAGGTACATAGCTTCATCATTAGCCCCCGAATGGATCGAGGTTTGAGTGGGGAAGGAGTTGAGAATTTCCCCGACTCATTTTTCATGCTATGAGCACGTCTGCTTTCGGATCAATGAACCTGAGTGATGACAGCAACTTCTTTTTTGGTCGCCTTGATCCATTCTGAGTTTTTTGTCGAGTGAGTTTCTTTACTTGAAAGGCTCCAAGTGATGGTGCGGAGGAGATCTTCGGTCTGACAAGTTGTTCTGCTGCCCGCGGATTTTGTGGGATCCGAATTTTGGGAAGCGCGTGGGAGGGGGGAGGCCGCAGTAATCGGATGGGATAGGGCGGAGCCACCTCGATCCCCACGCCACCTTTTTCGCCACGTATCGCGCGCGCGATTGTTACAGGATTTGATAGGGCCGCCTGGGCCTACCAGTCAGCCACTCGAAAGCGGCCTCATATAAGGCGTCGGACCGGGATCTCTCGAACAGTGCGTCCCCATTATCTCTTCTCCTCTTCACGCTCCTTTGTCGCGCTCGCTCTCGCCCCAGCGCCACCGGTCCGTACGTGTCTCGCCGGTGACGATGGGGAAGGAGAAGATGGCAGCTCTGGAGCGGGCGAAGAAGGCGACGACAAAGGCGAAGGGGAAGGCTACCAGTCGGGGTGGATCTTCCTCGCGAACCGGCCTGCCGAAGGGCTGGATCCAGGGCGACTGGATCCGCTCGACGATCACTCAAGAGGATCTCGACGACCTAGCCGAAGGGGGGCTGATCCCCCACGAATCGGCGCGGCTTCCGGGGAAGGAATCTGAGCCGCAACCTCGGGAGGGTGAGCGCGTTCTCCTTGCCACCCATGTCGACCGTGGATTTTCCTTGCCTCCTCACCCTTTCTTTCGGGGATTTCTGAACTTCTTTGGGGCACAACTCCACCACTTCACTCCGAACACAATCGTTTATCTCGCCGCCTTCGTTTCTTTGTGTGAGAATTTCCTGGGTTGTCGGCCTCACTGGGGTCTGTTCAAGCACATTTTCACTTGTCGCTCTCAGACAGTGAAAAAGGCCAATCCGAGTGATGAGAGAACCCAAGTGATTCAGATGTGTGGGGGTCTTGGTGTTCAGATGAGAGGGAAAAGTTCCTTTCCGGCCATGATTCTTCCCGACTCGGTTCGCGGATGGCAGTCGACCTGGTTCTACTGCAAAGACCAGCCGACGCCAGGGCAGTCGACTGGCCTCCCTCCTTTTACCATGGACCAAGTGAGGAAACCCTCCTCTTTGAAGGTGCTCCCGGAGGAGAAGGCGCAGGTGAGGGTGTTGGTCGAGCGAGTGGTCCAGCTTATCCGTGACGGGGTCACCGGTATGGATCTCTTGGAGGTCTTCCTCCAGCGGCGCATCCATCCTCTTCAAGCCCGAGACCATCCGATGTGGATGTATTCGGGTCTTGACGACTCCACTCAGATTCACCCGGAGGAGGTCGATGATGACACACTGGAGAAGTGGTTGTCGGGCATGACCGGAAACAAGGACAATCCCAGGGGAGCCAGGAGAGTTCCTCCATTCGACCAGTCCCATGTACCAGAGAAGGTCCGATTCTAAGCTTTTGATTGTAATCTGAATTCACTCGCGCAACTGTCTATACCGCGTCGACTGACTTTATTCTTCCTGCTTTCTTTCAGGCCCTTATCAAAATGTATTCAATGCCCAACGGAGAGCAAGAGCAAGATCTGGAAGGAGAGGTGAGCGGCGGCGATAGTGGCGAATGGACTTCTGATGGTGATGGGGACGGAGAAAGCGACGACCCAAGTGACGAAGAAGAAGTCGAGTCACCTCCTCGCAGGGAAAGGCGATCCAAGCTTGACCAAGAACGACCGAGCGCCCACGAAAAGGCGACTGCTCAGGCTGGTCAGTCTTCAAAGCATCCTCGAACCTCTTCACCGACCCCGACCGAAAAAGCACCAAAGCATCCCAAAGTTGCAGAGCCGAAGACTCGGAAGGCGTTGCCGAAGATTAAGATTGACATCCCCGTCGCTTCTGCTGAGTGTCTCCCTTTGTATTCACTCGACGCCCCGTGCTGTTTGTTTTTCTTGTTTTAACCAGACGAACTTTGGAACTGGCAGCGCTGCTACTTCCGGGACCTCAGCTTACAGGGACGAGGATGAGGTAATGGAGGATGTGGTCACTTCCAATCTGGGTATGATTTCTGCCATTCTGTCTTTATTCGGTCGACTCAACTGCAATGTGCACCATTGGGTGATGTGATTTTGGTGATTGAACTCTACACAGCTCCCAACATTATCTACCTCCCCGATGATGATGAAGAGCCCAAGAGGCCTTTGATGAGGAAGAATAGGCAAGCTCCTGCGAGCAAGGTGTCACAGTCGACGCCGAGGGCGGAACCAGTCGTTCAGGACACTGGCGATGCCAATCGGGGTTCTGTTACCTTCGTCGTGCCACTGTCGAGTGCCTTGCCTTCTTCGTCGACTGCTCAGGCCCCTGTCGACCCACCTTCAGTTTTTGCGACCCATCATGTCCCAGAGGACGAAGTGAATGCTGCCAGGGAAGCCATACGCCAGTCGGGCATCATGATGGAGAAGATGAAGATGGTGTGGGATGCCAGTCAGGCCGCCTATGACGCCAGCTCGGCTCTCCAAAGCAACGTTCAGGTTAGTTGGTCACCGCTTGTTCTGTTAGGATATGCTATCCGAAGATTCTTTCCAAAAATATTTGCATCTGTACACCCATTGGGTGTGTCGATTGAATTGTTGAACTAGTGGGGGCACGCTGAGTGCACCCACTGGGTGTAGTCCCTGAGACTATGGTGGACTACTGGCAGTCGACTGTAGTCTTTGTATTTTGTCGAGTGTAAACCGAACTGGTAGTTTGTCTCTTCCACTCGATCTGGTCGAGTGGGATCAGAACCGGTGGAGGCACGACACGTGCACCCACTGGGTGTAGTCCCCAAGACCGCGGTTGACTGCTGGCAGTCGACTGTGGTCTTAGTTCTACTTTCTCTCCTCTCTTTTTTTACTCCCTGCACTCGACTCCGGCAGGCCAGTCGAGTGGGATTAGAACCGGTGGGGGCACGCAAAGTGCACCCACTGGGTGTAGTCCCCGAGACTATGGTGGACTGCGGGCAGTCGACCATAGTCTTAGTATTTATTGTCTTTGTCATTTTTCGCTGTAAAATAACTTCTCCTCTTTGATTTCAGAAATCTTGTGATCTTGGAGCTCGCTTTGCTGACTTGGAGAGACAGCAGATCCAACTGAACCTTGACTTGGAGCTGGCCAAGACAGAGCTCCAAAAGGTCAAGGACGGCGCCACTGGTAAGACGAGTTTGTCGATTGGTCTATCTTAGGCTTGAGTACCCTTCTGCTCTTTCTGAATCAAGCATCATTTCTTTGCAGAAAAACTGAGAGAAGCTCTGGTGAAGAAGGATCAGGATTTGGCTCCTGCTCAAAAGGAAGCTGACGACAGAACCGCTCTGGCTGAACAGAAACTGGCTTCGGTCGGCCAGTTGGAAGAAGAGAATACCAAGATGAAATCTGCTCTGAACGAAGCCAACAAGGAGTGCACGCGCTGGAAGAAGGACAATCTCAACCTGTGCGAGAAGATGGAAGGCATCGCTCGCAGGAGGGACGATCTGGAGAGCTATCTGAGGAGCCTTGCCAAGAAGTTGTTCATCAAGCTTGAAGGTGCACATTTTGTTCTGCCTGATTTTTTTGTGACGACTCAGCGTACGAAAATTGACTTATCCTTGGATCGTGAATGCAGAGTTTTGCCAGAACTTCGAGGAGGAGACTGGGCAGATTGAGCCAGGTTTGGACCCAATCAATTCTCCCGTGAAAGATGAAACTGCCATGAATCTGCTCCGACTGGAATCCCGCATCGACGGTGTCGTGGACTACTTGGCTCGACTGAAGGTCGCCATGTCGCGGATCGACCCGACACTTTGGCCAGAGGCCACGCTCCAGAATGATCTTGAGTCCCTGATGTCTCGACTTAACGAAATCCCTGACCGAGTGCAGGAGTGGAAGAAATCTTCTACCCGGTGTGGTGCTGATGTGGCTCTGTCTTTGGTTTGCGTCCATTGCAAGGAGGTGCGACAAGATAAGCTGGCAGCAATCAAGGTCGCCAACACCCAAAAGCATGACTTCCGATCTTTTATGGAGACTTTCATCGCTGCAGCCACTCGGATCGCCGATGGTGTCGACTTAGACAAGTTCGTCGAGCCTGCTAGTCCTCCTCCTGTGGAGTGAACAAACTTTTATGCCTCACCTTAAATTTGCCTCGGCATGCCGAGTGGTTTTTGTAACCGTTAAACTCTTTCGGGCTGAATGCCCGAGTACTTCGATCTGTGGTCTGGAACCTTTAGGATTTATCTGAACTTGGTTTATCGTTGAATATCTTCATGAATCCCCCGCCGAGTGAACTCGTTCTTCATCCGAGACAACTTTTGTATTTGTAGCGCAGCTCCGAAGGAGAAGGAAGCAGTCGACCTGCACCTCGTTGCCTTTGCGGGTCGTCGATGGAGTGCGCATTGTATTTGTGGCGAAGCTCCTCAGGAGAAGGTGGCAGTAGTCTTGCACCTCGTCATCCTTGCGGAGTGGGATGGAGCGCACGTTGTATTTGTGGCGAAGCTCTCCAGGAGAAGGCGGCAGTCGACCTGCACCTCGTTACTATAGAGTGGGATGGAGCGCACGTTGTATTTGTGGCGAAGCTCCCAAGGAGAAGGCGGCAGTCGACCTGCACCTCGTTACTACAGAGCGGGATGGAGCGCATGTTGTATTTGTGGCGAAGCTCTCAAGGAGAAGGCGACAGTCGACCTGCACCTCATCGTCCTTGAGGATTGAGATGTGTTTCATACTTAGGCGAGTACTGGACTGCAGCTAAGCCCCCGAGTGGGAGGCTGGCTCGCCACTCGGTAGGATTTTCAAACACTTAGGCGAGTACTAGACTGCAGCTAAGCCCCGAGTGGGAGGTTTGCTCACCACTCGGTAGGATTTTCAAATACTTAGGCGAGTACTGGACTACAGCTAAGCCCCCGAGCGGGAGGGTCGCCTACCACTCGGTAGGATTTTCAAATACTTAGGCGAGTACTGGACTGCAGCTAAGCCCCCGAGCGGGAGGGTCGCTCACCACTCGGTAGGATTTTCAAATACTTAGGCGAGTACTGGACTGCAGCTAAGCCCCCGAGCGGGAGGCTGGCTCACCACTCGGTAGGATTTTCAAATACTTAGGCGAAACGGGTTCGCAGCTAAGCCCCCGAGTGGGAGGTTGGCTCGCCACTCGGTAGGAGATTATTTTTACAAACTTAGGCGAAACGGATTCGCGGCTAAGCCACCCACTGGGGGATTTCTCACGCAAACAAAAACAATACAATCACTCGGAAAATTATAATGCTCTTGTCTTCGATAAATAAACTACAAGAGTTTTTCTTATTACATCTCATCCGAGTGAGAATTCAAGTATAAAAGGGGCGGAGCAGCTCCGCATTCCAGGCTCGTGGCTCATCCATCTGGCGATCGACATTATAGAGGTGGTACGCTCCATTGTGGAGGACTCTGGTGACTATGAAGGGGCCTTCCCAAGTAGGAGCGAGTTTGTGTGGTTTCTGCTGATCCACTCGGAGGACTAAGTCTCCTTCTTGGAAGGCTCGACTCTTCACATTTCTGGCATGGAATCGACGCAAGTCTTGCTGATATCTGGTCAATCGGATCATGGCCATTTCTCTTTCTTCTTCCAGGAGGTCGACTGCGTCCTGCCGGGCTTGTTCTGCTTCTTCTTCAGAGTAGAGCTCGACTCGGGGAGCATTGTGGAGCATGTCACTCGGCAAGACTGCTTCGGCTCCGTAGACCAGAAAGAATGGGGTTCTTCCGGTCGATCGGTTCGGGTTTGTCCTCAATCCCCAAAGAACTGACGGAAGCTCGTCGGCCCATGCACCTGCTGCGTGCTTGAGATCGCGCATCAATCGAGGTTTTAGTCCTTTGAGAATTAGGCCGTTTGCTCTTTCCGCTTGTCCATTCGACTGGGGGTGAGCGACCGATGCATAGTCGATTCGTGTGCCCTGAGAGGCGCAAAAGGCCCTGAATTTTCCAGAATCAAAGTTTGACCCATTGTCAGTGATGATGCTGTGCGGAACTCCATATCTGAATATCAACTCTCTGATGAAACTGATAGCAGTGCAAGCATCAAGATTCTTGATAGGCTTAGCTTCAATCCATTTGGTGAACTTGTCGACTGCTACTAGCACATGAGTGAAGCCACTCCTGCCCGTTCTCAGTGGTCCAACCATGTCCAACCCCCAAACAGCGAAGGGCCAGACGAGTGGAATGGTTTTCAGAGCTGACACGGGCTTGTGCGACATATTGGAGTAATACTGACATCCTTCACATTTGTCGACTATCTCTTTTGCCATTTCATTGGCCCTTGGCCAGTAGAAACCTGCTCGGTATGCTTTAGCCACAATGGTCCGAGAGGACGCATGATGACCACAGGTTCCCGAGTGGATATCATCAAGGATCATCTGACCTTCTTCTGGTGTTATACACTTGTGACTGACTCTAGTCGCGCTTTCTCTATACAACTGTCCCTTTATGACTGTAAAGGCCTTGGATCGACGGACGATCTATCGAGCCTCTTCTTCGTCCTCTGGGAGTTCTCTCCTTAGGACGTACGCGATGTACGGTATTGTCCAGTTGGGAGTGATGACCAAGACTTCCATGATTAGGTCGACCACAGCTGGAACTTCGACTTTAGTCGGATCCGTGGCACTTTTTGGCTGTGGAGTCTCCTCGGTGAAGGGATCCTCCTGAACTGATGGTGTGTGGATGTGTTCCAAAAACACATTGCTAGGAATGGCTTCTCTTTTGGAACCTATTTTTGCCAAATCATCAGCTGCTTGGTTTTTCAGTCGGGGTATGTGATGAAGCTCTAACCCCTCGAATTTCTTCTCCAGCTTCCTCACTGCATTGCAATAACCAGTCATGGCTGGACTTCTAGCGTCCCATTCCTTCATCACCTGATTAACCACCAAATCTGAGTCGCCATAGACCATGAGGCGACGGACGCCGAGTGAAATGGCCATGCGCAACCCATATAAAAGTGCTTCATATTCTGCCTCATTATTGGAAGAATCAAAGTGGATTTGAAGGACATATCTGAGCTTATCTCCTCGGTGGGAGACCAACACCACCCCAGCACCGGAACCATTCAGCATTTTGGAACCATCGAAGAACATGGCCCAATGTTCTGAGTGAACCTGAGTCGGCAATTGCTGTTCAATCCACTCGGCGACGAAATCTGCTATTGCCTGGGACTTGATAGCTTTATTTGCCTCAAACTTGATATCTAGAGGAAGGAGTTCAATCGCCCATTTTGCCACTCGACCAGTTGCATCTCTGTTATGCAGGATCTCTGACAATGGAGCGTCGCTGACGACTGTAATGGAATGATCAGAGAAGTAGTGAGCAAATTTCTTTATGGTCATATAAATCCGATATACAAGCTTCTGATAATGAGGATATCTTTGCTTCGATGGAGTCAAAACTTCAGAAATATAATATACTGGGTGCTGAACTTTGAAGGCTCCTTGCTGATTGGAGCAGGAAGCACCGGCTGGGTGGAGAGCAGAGCTTTGAGCTCTGCAAACGCTACATCAGCTTCGGGATTCCACTCGAACTCATCGGACTTCTTCATCAATCGGTAAAGAGGCAATGCCTTTTCACCGAGACGAGATATGAATCGACTTAAAGCGGCCAAGCAACTAGTAAGCTTCTGGACGTCGTGCACTCGCACAGGACTTTTCATTCGGAGTATAGTACCGACTTTCTCTAGATTGGCGTCGATTCCCCGCTCGGAAACGAGAAAACCAAGTAATTTTCCGCCAGGAACTCCGAATGTGCACTTTGATGGATTAAGCTTGATATCATACCTCCTGAGGTTGGCAAAGGTTTCAGCAAGGTCAGTCAACAGGTCGGAACCCTTCTGTGACTTGACCACAATATCATCCATGTATGCTTCCACATTTCGACTGATTTGAGTGAGCAAACACTTCTGAATCATCCTCATGAATGTGGCTCCGGCATTCTTGAGGCCGAACAGCATGGTAACATAACAGAAGCACCCGAATGGCGTGATGAAAGCTGTTTTGATCTCGTCAGGTCCATACAGACGGATCTGATGGTACCCGAAATAGGCGTCTAAAAAAGATAGTCGCTCACATCCCGCAGTCGAGTCGACTATCTGGTCGATGCGGGGGAGAGGAAAATGATCTTTCAGGCAGGCCCAATTGATATGTTTAAAGTCAATGCACATGTGAAGTGACTTGTCTTTCTTGGGGATCATGACAACGTTGGTGAGCCACTCGAAGTGGTAGATCTCTCGGATGAACTCCGCTGCTAAGAGCCGAGCCACCTCCTCGCCAATAGCCTTTCTCTTCTGGACGGCGGACCGTCGGAGATGTTCTTTGACAGGTTTTATTTTTGACTCGACTCGTAGGCGATGCTCAGCCAGCTCCCTGGGAACACCGGGCATGTCAGAAGGCTTCCATGCAAAAATGTCCCAATTCTCACAGAGGAACTGGATGAGCGCTTCTTCCTATTTGGAGTCGAGTGTTGTTGAGATATGAGTTGGAGCAGCGCTGGGATCGGTCGGGTGGATGTGAGCTGTCTTCGTTTCGCCAGACGACTGAAAAGCTGATTCTATAGCGGGCTTCTTGGCTCGCAACAAATCACTCGGGTCTGCAGTCTTCTGGTATTCTTGCAGCTCTACCACTGCCATCTGAGCATCAGCGATCTTTGAACCTTTCTGAAAACACTCTTCTGCTTTCTTCCGATTGCCCGTAACAGTGATCACACCTTTGGGACCAGGCATCTTCAATTTGAGATACACATAACATGGTCGAGCCATGAAGCGTGCATAAGCCGACCTGCCCAAAATAGCGTGATACGCGCTCTGGAAATCTACAACTTTGAACGTCAACTTTTCTTTGCGGTAATTCTTGGAATCACCGAAAACCACATCAAGAGCAATCTGGCCGAGTGACTCAGCCTTCTTTCCAGGAATGACTCCATGGAAACTCATGTTGCTGGTACTGAGTCTGGACATCGGAATGCCCATCCCTTTCAACGTCTCAGCATATAGTATGTTCAAACCACTGCCACCATCCATCAAGACTTTGGTCAGTCGAGTGCCTTCAACAACTGGGTCGACCACCAAATCTTGCCTCCCAGGGGTGGCAATGTGCGTTGGATGATCGGACTGGTCGAATGTGATGGCAGTCTGAGACCACTTCAGATAACTGGGTGTCGCCGGAGCAACCATATTCACCTCTCGGTTGATAATTTTCAGTCAACTTTTGCTTTCAACATCAGCAAAAATCATCAGGGTGGAATTGACCTGGGGGTATCCATCGTCACTATCTTCCTTGTCTTCAACTTTGTCCGACTCCTTTTCCTTATCTTTGGGCTGCTTGCCCTGGAATTGCTGGATCAAGAGTCGACACTGTCAAGTGGTATGTTTCGGGTAAATGAAATTACCCTCTTCATCTTTCTTGGTGTGGATGTGACATGGTAAATCCAACACATCATTTCCGTCCTGGTCTTTAACCTTCTTGGGGTTCCAAGGTCCTTTGGGTTTCCTCTTAAACTTTCCTTGAGTTACAGCCAAGGCTTCCCCAGGAGCAGCTGGCTTGGCTTTCCGCTTCTGTTTCCTATTGGAATTTCCTCTGGTTTCTTGAGCGACTGACTTGAGCTTGCCACTCCTGAGTCGATCCTCATCTTCACCATTAGCGTACTTAGTGGCAATCTCCATCATCCGATTCAGAGACATATCTCCGGTTCGACCGAATTTCAGATTCAGTTCTCTGTACTTGACGCCTTCTTTGAAGGCACAGACTGCTTGGTGGTCAGGCACATTCTTTACCGTGTGATGTAACGTGATCCATCTCTGGATGTAATCCCTCAAGGTTTCATTCGGCTTCTGCACGCAAGACCGCAGTTCTGTCAGCCCTGCCGGTCGTTTGCATGTTCCTTCAAATGTGGTGATAAACACTCGGGCTAGATCTTCCCAAGTGTAAATGCTCCTGGGTGCTAACTGGTTCAGCCACGCTCAGGCTGAGCCCTCCAACATGAGAGGTAGGTGCTTCATGGCCACTTCATCATTGCCGCCGCCAATCTGGACGGCCACTCGGTAGTCTTCAAGCCAAGTATCGGGATTGGACTCGCTAGTGAACTTACTGACTCCAGTCGCCAACCTGAAGTTGGGAGGAATCACAGCGGCCCTGATGGCTCTACTAAAGCACTCTGGCCCCGAAACATGTACTCTGCTGTTGGTAGGTGCATCTCTGTCGTGACCTTCTCGGTGAGCTCTGTTCCTGTCGACCAAACCTTGAATGAGAATGGATCTCGCATCAAAGCCTGGCTCCCTAGGGTCGACTGGAATCCTTCGGCCAACACTATGAGGGCGCTTGTCATCCTGCTGTCGAGGCGCATACGACCCGCTCCTCGGAGGAGGGGTGGGCACTCGACATCGATTGTCATGATCGAATCAGTGATCATATTGTTCACAGTTCCCATACTGATTACGCCAATCCCCACGTCGCTCACGCCTCAGGGGCGATCTTGGGCTATGAGCCGACTGGACTGTGTCTGCAGCAACGGATCTGCTATGAATCCTGTTCCGCGACTGAGAAACAGCGGAATTCTGGTCTCCTGCTGCCCAGAGTAACGCTCTGATCTACAGCAAGCCTCTACCAGCCTCTGACTTGGAAGGCTGAATCAACTCTGCTATATGGGCTGCAGCTGCTAAATTCTGAATCGGAGTTTGATATACCTGCGGGGGAGGAAAGAGCTGACGTCGACTGGATTCTGGAACCTGTTGTCGCGCACGCTCGTCGAGTGCTCGCTGGAGGTTCTCCAGTCGAGTGCGCTCGGCCAAGTTTGCCAGGCGCGCGTCCTCCAAGGCACGAGCCTCGGGGGTTTCTCCAACGATAGGAGTGTGCAGTGCATCCATGTTCCGGCAACGAAGTTCTTCTCTCTGCAGCGACGTGAGAGGCTCGGGAAGATATTCCTCATGGGGATGCGATGGGTCGCCTCCACCTGCGCCTCCATCGGTGCGGGGAAAACTGGGAGGACTGGGCGGTCCATCGACCATCAGAACCTCCGCCGCCGGATCACTACTGTCGCACTTGGATGTGGTTTCTGCGGAGCCAGTCGACAGATCGAACAGGCCATAGAGGGATTCGTCGGGCTCGATCGCCGCGGCTTGAGGGGTGGGCGACTAGCGTGCCATCGCATGTCTCACCCACCGCTGAAGTCTCGACCGACCGGAGCGCTTGCGCCGGCGGGAAACATGGAGGAAGGACAACAGAGGAGCCGACCGGTAGGGGGTCGACGGTTGCCGCAAGAGAACGCCGCGGACGCCCGCGCTAAAGTGTGTTGCCCCGCGGACGGGGAGAGCGTCCATGTCGAGCGGAGCCTCCTGAAGCCAAGCGGAGTCGTTGGCGATGAACGTGAGCGGCCGAGACAGATCTCGCGGCCCTCCACCAAAACTCCGCCAGAAACCATGATGATTTGGATCGGAAAAGATCGCAACTCCTCCAACAAATCGCTAAAACACCGGCCCCACGGTGGGCGCCAACTGTCGTGGTTCTAAGTCTAACAATAATGTAGGGGGGTAGGTATGGAGAGGCAAGATCTTAGCTATGGAGAAGTTGTAAGCACACGAGGTTTACGAGTTCATGCCCTTCACGGAGAAAGTAATAGCCCTACGTCTCGGAGCCCGGAGGCGGTCAATTGGATTATGCGTGTATGGTTTACAGGGGTGCGAACCCTTTACCTGAGGAGGGGGTGGCTTATATAGAGTTCGTCGGACCCCTTCGGCCCTCAGTTATGCAGGGTTTTAAATACATTAAGGTCGGGCGTTACTGGTAACGCTCCTAATAAAGTGCTATGATGACCATAAAGGCTACTTAATAACCGACCGTTAGCATGCAGAGCGACTTTAGGTCTCCTGGCCGTCGAGTGGTTGGATCTTGGTCGAGTGATTGCTTCTTGGTCGAGTGTCTTCGAGTCTGTCGAGTGGAACACCTCCAAGTCGATTGAAAGGTGATTTCTTCTAGAGATGTCCTTGGGTAGGGCAGTTGGGACAGGTCCATGACCCTACCCTAGGTACATAGCTTCATCAGCCAGACCTGTTGTATACCTTGCCATGAGTTTGGCAAGGGGGTACAATAGTGATCTAGGAGTAGATCACTGGACAGCGGTCAAAATTATCCTTAGGTACCTAAAGAGGACTAAGGAAATGTTTCTCAGTTATGGAGGTGTGACAAAGAGTTTGTCATAAAGGGTTACGTAGATGCAAGCTTTTACACCGATTCAGATGACTCTTAGTCTCAATCTAGATATGTATTGAAAGTGAGAGCAATTAGCTAGAGTAGCTCCATGTAGAGAATTGTAGACATAGAAATTTGCAAAATACATACGGATCTGAATGTGACAGACCCGTTGACTAAACTTCTCTCACAAGCAAAACATGATCACACATTAGTACTCTTTGGGTGTTAATCACATAGCGATGTGTACTAGATTATTGACTCTAGTAAATCCTTTGGATGTTGGTCACATGGCAATGTGAACTATGGGTGCTAATCACATAAATATGTGAATATTGGTGTTAAATCACATGGCGATGTGAACTAGATTATTGACTCTAGTGCAAGTGGGAGACTGATGGAAATATGCCCTAGAGGCAATAATAAAGTTGTTATTTTATATTTCCTTATATCATGATAAATGTTTATTATTCATGCTAGAATTGTATTAACTGGAAACTTGATACATGTGTCTATACATAGACAAAACACTGTGTCCCTAGTAAGCCTCTACTAGACTAGCTCATTAATCAAAGATGGTTAACTTTCCTAACCATAGACATGTGTTGTCATTTGATGAACGGGATCACATCATTAGCAGAATGATGTGATGGACAAGACCCATCAGTTAGCATAGCATATTGATAGTTCAGATTTATTACTATTGCTTTCTTCATGTCAAATACATATTCCTTTGACTATGAGATTATGCAACTCCCAGATACCGGAGGAATACCTTATGTGCTATCAAACTTCACAATGTAACTGGGTGATTATAAAGATGCTCTACAGGTATATCCGAAGGTGTTTGTTGGGTTGGCATAGACCGAGATTAGGATTTTTCACTCCGAGTATCGGAGAGGTATCTCTGGGCCCTCTAGGTAATGCACATCATAATAAGCCTTGTGCTACCTCTTGAGCTTGCGTTGGTTTTTCCCTTGAAGAGGAAAGGGTGATGCAGCAAAGTCGTGTAAGTATTTCCCTCGGTTTTGAGAACCAAGGTATCAATCCAGTAGGAGACAACTTGACAAGCCACCGAATACCTGCACAAACAAACACCAACTGGCAACCAACACGACAAAGGGGTTGTCAATCCCTTCATGGTTATTCGCAAAGTGAGATCTGATAGAGATGGATAAACGGTAATATTTTTGGTTTATGGAATGGAAAGTAAAAGATTACAAAGTAAGGGAACGACGACAGAAATTGGCAAGTTGATGAAAAACTAATATGTTGTAAAATAGACACGGGGGCCATAGGTTTCACTAGTGGCTTCTCTCAAGATAGAAATTATTATGGTGGGTGAACAAATTACTGCCAAGCAATTGATAGAAAAGCGCAAAGTTATGACGATATCTAAGGTGATGATCATGAATATAGGCATCACGTCTGTGTCAAGTAGACCGAAACGATTCTGCATCTACTACTATTACTCCACACATCGACCGACTCCTGCCTGCATCTAGAGTATTAAGTTCAAAAGAACAGAGTAACGCATTAAGTAAGATGACATGATGTAGCGGGGTTAACTCAAGCAATATGATGAAAACCCCATCTTGTTATCCTCGATGGCAACAATACAATACGTGTCGGTTCCCCTTCTGTCACTAGGATCGAGCACTGCAAGATTGAACCCAAAGCTAAGCACTTCTCCCGTTGCAAGAAAAACCAATCTAGTTGGCCAAACCAAATCTATACACTACTGCAGGATGCTGCTAACGCGACGCTACGATCAGAGACCCTTCGAGAAACTGTGTGCGATGTAATAATCGCAAACGATGCTGTATGAAAACCATCAGAAATGTATAAAATGTTTGCGATGATGGATGCATCAAACACGGTTCAGGTTTTATTTGCGTGTGCGATGAAGGGCATACGGTTCAGTTCAATGAACTATTTGTGATGAGGAGGAACAAAAGAAACGGGCAACCAGATGAAGGCGTGTGCGATACACAGCAGACAGTTCACTCGGATGAATTGTTTGTGATTAGGCAACACAAAAGAAACGGTCAGCCAGATCAAAGGTGTGTGCGATATACAACATGCAGTTCACTCGGATGAACTATTTGTGTTGAGACATATGAACAGAAACGGTTCAAATGAACACGATGTGTGTGATACGAGGCAAACAAGTCTCTAATCGGAGACGTGTCTGAAGACCGATAACAACACAGACGATTACTGCTAACAAGCTGTGTGTGTTGTGAGCAAATGATTGGTGGTATACAATTGTGAGTGATTGATGAAAACATCACCAGGTTCCATTGTTTAGTCCGTGTGCGATGTGATTTTCTTTGTCCGCACAACATCTACACTCTGTCTACAACATCAACATATATACTTAAAAAGACAGCATTGCATAACCAAATTAAGCATATAATTACACAAGTGACTACACACATAACATTTCCACACACCAAAGAAAGCAATTACATGCATACTAAAGTAGGAGAAATGACGATCTAATCATCTACTTATTGTTGTGATGACGCTTGCCATTGCTCTGCTTTTGGCTGGATCCCTGGCCGTTTTGGGGACGGAGGGACTTCCTCATGTCAATGATCCGCCTGTACATGTCGTAGCTCATGTACGCCTCCTTGGCTGTGTACACGACATGAGCTTTGTCGAGTTTCTCCATCCAGGCCGAGTGCCAGGCATGCTTGTCCTTGTTGCACGAATCCTTCATGTCTCTGTAGTAGGGTTCGATGATGGCCTCGGCGAGGTGAACCTATGAGTCCTTCTCATGCTCCTTGCTGCCCCTGATCTTGTATTAGCCCTGGATGTCGACAAGATTCTGGCAGGCGATGCCCGAATTCTCGAGCGCCTTTACATCGTTGGTGATGTCCACCGTAGCAAACATGTAGTGGGGGCTGTTGACAAACCTGGCAAAACGCTCGCAAGGCCTTGTGGCCAAGCAGTAGTGGTAGACGAGGACACGATGGCACACACACATCTGGGTGACGATGACCTTGGGACGAGACCTGACACGAGCGCGGGTGTACTCAAGGTCGAACCCGACCACCTTGTACTTCTCCTCGGCAAGCAACAGCTCCATGATGTGGATGGAGTGCTCCGCCCAGACCGGGTCGTTGGTGTACACCACCAAGAGGTCCATGAACCTTTTGTGGGTGTCCACCACGACACGCACGGTGAACTGTTGCTCATCGTCGGCAGCCGCTTGGAGCGCCATTAGATCCGTGCAGGATACCCTCTAAGAATTTCTCATGGTGGATGTGCTTCTTGCAATGGTGGGGCATGATCGAAAGGTTGAAGAGACACAAGGGTAGGTTAAATGGCCGCTACAATAAATGGGGGCTGGTCGGCCTATAATCGTCATGTCTTGTCACGGCATTCATAGCGAAGGACTCCAGAATCTAGTGCACACTTGACAACACCGCACCCCAGGCGTGGGCTCGAAGAGCCTATTCCCGCGCTACCACGCTGTTTACTGCGGAAGCTTCCCGCCCGGCTCGTTTGGCCATGCGTCAGCTAGAAGAGGGACAAATCATGGGCGTTTATTGGCAAAAAGCTTTGTAAAAACGAAGTGTGTGGAATGACTTCTGACATAAATTTACCCTTGGGTGATGAGCTCAAAGTTACATAGAAGGGTGATGATCGACACTCGAGTGCGATAATTAATTCTGCGCTCTACAGTGCACACGGTCGAAGATTGCAGTCGAGTTAGCTATACAGATTGTGTTCTTTGAGATCGACAAGGTAAACTGATTCGAGAATGGTTAATAAAATCTAAGACCATTTCATATTAATGTCAAAATAGTGCTAGCAATATACGAGTCTCATACGATGCCATTTCAACGACTGTACCACAAAAGCTTGAAATGTTACAAGGTTCAAATTCCAGAGTTATATGGCTCAAATTCGAAGATTACAAGGTTCAAACTGATATTAGGAATGAAATTCAGCTCATCATCTGCAAACGCTTGCGCTGATGCGCTGAACATGGATATCAGAGAGGTTCAAACTAATATCACCGCTTCTAAGTATGGCTTCGAAACCGCACAATTTTTGCAAAGGGGTCAGCCCTGAGAAGTCATGTATGGGGTTGACCCGATGACTTCCAATTACTCTGTCATCTGAAGTTCCAAAATGAAATTCAGCATTTTTGGAGCCTACTCCATTCTACCACAGGCGCCGGCGCTGATCAACAAACCATTCATTTTTGCAAAATAAATGTAGGGCAAACCTCATTTCCTTCAACACCCTTGCTCTGAGAACAAAGAACCTGGCGAATATAATCTCCAGTAAAGGTCCCTCAGGAGGAGTTCAAAGTAATTTCTGAGAGATGCAGATCTAGGCATTCGATGTGATTGTTATATTGTATCACGTTATCCACCACTGGGCCTAATCTTATTTGCAAAAGAAGAAAACATGTTAGTGCCTACATGCAATTTTGAACATTACTACAAGACTAGTTATTTGGTTTGCAGGATTTGTAAAATGCACTAACATGCCATCTTGATCTGACATGATTAACATGGGCATTTGATTACATTCTAGAAAAATGTAGCCTTCTTCACAAGAGGTTGGAGTGGATGAAAAGTTCCCTAAGAAAACTAGTACAGTTGAATCCAAAGGAGAAATGCTTATTGAATGTAACCATATGGATCAAGCGACTAATATGGAGGGGGGCATGTATGTACTGAAATCCTCCAAAAGAACCTTGAGAAATTGTAGTACATTGTCATTGTAAACTTGGAAAAAGGTGTCACAAATTGAACTCTCTTATGGATAACATTTAACAGGAAAGGAACATCACCTCGATATATAGCTTCTCCAGGCACGGAAAGCATCTCAGGAAACTGACAACTAGCTCCAGGTCGGGCCCGATAGATTCTAGTGCCAAGACCTTCATTGTGCGCAGTTTCGGGGTCAAGCTTGTCAGAATCATTTTCTGAATTACAGATGAACAAACATCTTCAAAATCAGAAATAATGTTAATTTGTAGAAGGGGAGGTAGAAGGCGGTTCTTGTACCTGAACGGGTGTGGATCCAATAACAAGTTCGGAGTATTTGTCAGACGAGTAGCTCACCACTGTCAATTTCGGCGCAGAAATGACATTGATTCTTGTTGGACCTTCTTGATCAACTACAAGTAATATCTCAAGTGCAGGTGTGTCCTGGATGACCATACCGTGGTCCACCTTTTGTGATGTCTTCCTGCCGCACCAGCAACACACATAAATAGTCCGGAGAGTCATGGAGGTGACGTGGAAGGTACTCAACCCATTGATCACCTGAAGACGAAGGTACTCAAGTGCAGTACAGCCACAAAGCAGGCGCTCCATGTTACCCTTTGAGAGGCAGACGACGACGAGCTCGAGCTACTTCAGTCGTGGTAGAATAAGAGTGGGTGCGTCATTAAGGGGCGGTAAATGGTAATTCCTGAACTTGGCGACGCGCAGCGTGGGTGCGAGGTAGAGTGCAGACATTGGCAGCGACCACATATGCCCATCATCAAAAGTGAGCTCCTCGAGCTGATCTAGGGCGGGGGATCAGAACCAGTTGTCAAGCTGGGCTCGGTCCTTGCCGTTGGAATGAAACTTTCCCATTCTAAGGCCTTTGGTTGGGCCAAGGTGACTGCCAAGGATCTTGGAGAACGCATCCAAGCTTTTGCGATAGCCATGGCAGAGCTCGTGGGTGTCGATGAGGTCGAGAGGGTTGGAGTTCCATAGGGGGCGCCACCGCCGGGAAAGGACGGTTGTCCGCGCCCCATATTTAATTGGGAGGAGGGAGATGATGACTCTCAACATATCATCGAGGAGGCTGCTGATTAAGTCTAGGCATGCTGGAGTCGCTTGCGGTTCTAGCTCGCCCTGCCTCCGCTTGTTGGCAGCCCCGTTCTCAACCTCCGGAGTCTCCTTGTCAGCGGCGGTTTCTGATAGAAATGGCAGTACAGGGAATATTTAGTTAAAACAAGGCAATAGAAAAGTGTATTGGTAACTAGAAGTTATTAGGTAGGGATATAGTAAGAAAAGGGAATAGCAATTGGTTGCTTAAATACTACACAATTCATTTGGCTTTGCTGGGTAAGTCAACATATGCAGATAGTTGAAAAGAAAACTTACTTCAAACAAAGTCTGGATGGATGATTTTGTTAGGGAAGTTAGCATATATCTCATGATCAGGCCCTTCTGTGCAATTTTAGTGCTAGCTTTCAGTACATAAAACTTTGCAATTTCATTCCAAAAGCCAGTGCCAAAATAGGAGTCACCACGTTCATCACGTCTTACAATAGCAACGGTTGTAAATCCATGGTTCATGTGCAGTATGACATTCGTGGAGCCTTGATGTATGTAAAGGGAAAATTTGTGCACTACATTATCTGTTGCATAGCGAGGGATGTCCTGCAGAACATGGTAGGGTTGTTAAAGAAAATATGGTAACATGCAAATATGGGCCAAATTGAAAGAACTGTACAACAGTTGAAATCGAAGGACAAAATTCTATAATTAAACAGATAGGGTAAACATGATGTCATGGAAATATGATAGTAATCGAAAGAACAATACATCATTAATTTGCCTAATATAGACAGAAGAGGGGAAAAAAGCCCCTTTGACATATATGGTGCGTGTGGCACCTTTTATCCAAATGTAGCAATATTTAGAATATGTTCAGGAAAGTAGGCCATGCCAACCGATTTAGGGTGAGATTGAACATACTGTGCGCATCCTCAAGTTATCTGGTAAGATGAGATGGAATCTCTGGCGGCGGTCGCCAAGTCCTGAAGTGTCGGGGCACTGTACATTCTATGAATGAAAGAAAACCCTCAAATCAGCTCGAATAAAAATGAATTCACGTCGATTTCCGCCGGGTGATTAAAGGAGGCAGATGAACTGGGATAAGAGATGAGATAATATCTCGTTAAATTAGTTACCTTGTCGTCCATGAGAAAGAACCCTCAATACGGCAGATTCCCCAACCGAGTGAAGCTGGGTCGATAGCGAGCAGCGTCAAGAAAGTTGATGGCGATAGGCGGCAAGCGGAAGTGGCGAAATGCGGTGGGCTTTGCTAGCAGCCTGGTGGCAGCGGCAGGCGTCGAGCTAAGTGTTTACCGGCGCGATAGGTGGTGCCATGGCATAGACGGAGCTTGTGCAGGTGTGAATGGGGAACGTGCCGGAGGGGCCGAGTGGGTGGCGGGCGGGGTGGGGTTTTTTGTGACGTGGGGATGGTGAGGGTTTTCTTTTTTCTTTTTTGACTTGGGTGGTGATGGTTTTCTGTCCCACAAAGAATTTTGGGGGTGACGGTTTGCTATAGCGAACCGTGTGTGATTGACGTAGCAGGCAAAATGAAATTCATTGCACATGGTTCCAATTTTGGGAACCGTGTGTGATTGTCGTGCTACCTCCGTCCTAGTTTATTGGTCCCCCATTGTAATTTTTACCAAAATTTGGCGAAATATTTAACATACTCAGACATAGATAATAAGGGTACACATACATAAGCATAGTTAAACCATAAGTACATAGTTCAACCGTCATTAATCATACTCAAGCGTACATAGTTCTATCCATCCCACATCTCATCTCACATGCGCCCGACACGATCCTGAAGCTTCTCCAGGTACTCGGCGTATGTGATATGTCTCCAACATATCTATAATTTATGAAGTATTCATGCTATTATATTATCAACCTTGGATGTTTTATATGCATTTACATGTTATTTTATATGATTTTTGGGACTAACCTATTAACCTAGAGCCCAGTGCCAGTTTCTGTTTTTTCCTTGTTTTTGAGTTTTACAGAAAAGGAATACCAAACGGAGTCCAATTGACGTGCCAATATTTGACAATTTTTTATGGACCAAAAGAAGACTCTAGAGTAAAAGAGTTGGGCTAGAAGAGTCCCGGGCCATCCACGAGGGTGGGGGGCGCCCCCCGGGCGCGTGGGCCTGCCTTGTGGACGACTCGAGCACCTCCTTGACGTGAGACCGACGCCAAAAATTCCTATAAATACAGAAACCTCCAGAAAATAACCTAGATCGGAAGTTCCGCCGTCGCAAGCCTTTGTAGCCACGAGAAATCAATCTAGGCCCTCTCTAGCACCCTGCCAGAGGGGGCCATCATCACCGGAGGGCATGGAGGAGGATCCCAGAGGGGCCATCATCATCATGAAGGCCAAGGACCAGAGGGAGAACCTCTCCCCATCTAGGTGGGAGGCCAGGGAGGAGGAAGCACAAGGGGGAGAACCTCTCCTCCTCTCTCTTGGTGGCACCGAAGTGCCATCGAGAGGGGAATCATCACCGCGGTGATCGTCTTCATCAACATCACCATCATCACCATCACCCTCATCTCTTTTATGTGGTCCACTCTCCCGCACCCCGCTGTAATCCCTACTTGAACATGGTGCTTTATGCCACATATTATGATCCAATGATGTGTTGCCATCCTATGATGTTTTGAGTAGATATCCTTTGTCTTTGGGTTGATTGATGATCAAGATTGGTATGAGTTGTATGTTTTACATTGGTGCTGTAATATGGTGCCCTCTGTGTTGCGCAAGCGTGAGGGATTCCCGCTGTAGGGTGTTGCAATATGTCCATGGTTTGCTTATTGTCTGTGTTGCGTGAGTGACTAAAACACAAACACGGATAAGCGGGACATGGCGTATGGGAATAAAGAGGACCTTATACTTTAATGCTATGGTTGGGTTTTACCTTAATGATCTTTAGTAGTTGCGGATGCTTGCTAGAGTTCCAATCATAAGTGCATATGATCCAAGAAGAGAAAGTATGTTAGCTTATGCCTCTCCCTCATATGAAACTGCAAAGTGATTACCGGTCTTGTTAACAACTGCCTAGGACAATTCTGCACACCGATCCACCATTGTTCCACACTCGCTATTTATAATATTTAGTAATATATTCTAACTTTATGATAACAACACATCCTTTTATATTTTAGCTCTCTGATATCATACAAAGTTATCCCACAACATAGTTTTATTTCTTGTTTCTAGTTGGAAGAAAACGTTCGGTGTACGTAGAGTCGTATCAGTGGCAGATAGGGCTTGAGAGAATATTGCTATTACCTTTAGCTCCTTGTGGGTTCGACACTCCATACTTATCACTTCCACCTTTGGAAATTGCTACGATGATTCCCTGCACTTGGGGATTATCAAGCTATTTTCTAGCGCCGTTGCCGGGGAGCAATAGCGTGGGGTCGATATTCTTGTGTGTGCTTGTTTGCTTTCTTCACTAAGTAGATTTTGTTTTTCCTTTTTTTGTTTCTGTTTAGTTGTGGGTGAAACATACAATTTTTTTAAAGAATGAAAATACAAAAAAATTACTTGCCTCTCATGCCTAAAAAGTTTTTCAAAAATAGAAGTGATTGGAAAGTTATGCATTGAAGAAGTGAGGGTCGACCTTGAGCACTCGTGTTCATGCTCACGGAAACAATGTAGAATTTTTCATGGAAGTTTCTCTGTAAATAATTATCCCCTTATATATATCCATTGTATTATAAAAATAATGTTCCAAGCTTTGGTTTTAGGATGATTAGATTGCTTGTTTACTATGTGCAGAACAAAAACAGAAACTTTGGCTGTAGCGCGTGATTTTACATTTTTTTACTGGAAAGTCTAATGGGTATGAAACTTTTTGCACATTACTTATGTTCAAATTGTTCAAATTTTCAAATTTATTTCATAATTTTTGGAGTTACATAAATTTCCTAATCCTCCAGATTACTATAGACTGTCCTGTTTTTGAAAGATTCTGTTTTCTATGTGTTGATCGCTTATTTTGATGAATCTATGGGTAGTATCGGGGGGTATGAACCATGGTGAAGTTGGAATACAGTATATATAGTTCTAATATGAAATTGGAATGAGTTTGCAACAGTACCTAAAGGTAGTGTTTTGCTTTATTATACTAACGGATCTCACGAAGTTTTTGTTAAAGTTTTGTGTGGATGAAGTGTTCGAAGAACGAGGAGTTACCGGTGTGAGAATAATAAAGAGAGGCAAGAGCTCAAGCTTGGGGATGCCCAAGGCACCCCAAGTAAATATTATAAGGATGCTCAAGCATCTAAGCTTGGGGATGCCCCGGTTGGCATCCCATCTTTCTTCTTCAACAATTATCGGTATACCTCGGTTTTCGTTTTGTTCACATGATTTGTGTCCTTTATGTTTTTTGTTTTTCCTTCAAGAACCATGCTAGTATGAGATATCCCTTCACTGGTTTATAGAATGCTTCATGTGCTTCACTTATATCTTTTAAGTATGATCTTATAGAATTGCTCTTTGTGCTTCACTTAAATCTTTTGAGTATGGTTTTATAGAATGCTTCGTGTGCTTCACTTATATATTTTGAGCTTGGATATTGGTTAGTCTATATTAATTGTAGAATGCTCCATGAACTTCACTTATATATTTTGGGTATGAATAATGCTATAATCTAAAGTGGATCTAGAAGAGTGTCAACTTTAGTTAGTAATGATTCCACTATTTCGAATGAGAAGAATTTTGCTTATGTGGAGAGTAGTAAAGTTTCTATGATCGTAGATCATGAAAAGAATGCTTTATGTGATGGTAATATTTTTGAACTCATTCATGATGCTACTGAAAATTATTATGAGGTAGGAATACATGTTTGTAGGAGTTGCAATAATATTAAGTTTCCTCTCTATATGCTTAAAGTTTTGAAATTATACTTGTTTTCCTTCCTATGCTAGTTGATTCTTGTTCCTATAAATCATGTGCTCACAAAATCCCTAGGAATAGGAAGTGGGTTAGGTTTAAATATACTAGTCATATTCTTCATGATGCTCTCTTTATGTTTCAATTCTTATCTTTTATGTTAGCATCATTGAAATCATCATGCCTAGCTAAAAGGCATTAAAGAAAAGCGCTTGTTGGGAGACAACCCAATATTCACCCTTAATGTTTTTGTGTGTTATCATGATTAAGCTACTGTATTAATCATGTATTATAGCTTTTGTTTCAATAAAGTGCCAAGTAAGACCTTTGGGAAGACTTGGGTGAAATTTAATGTAATCTTGCTGTAAAAAACAGAAACTTTGCGCTCACGAGATTAGCTGCCTTTTTTTTACAGAAGAGTGCGATTGAGTTGATTCTTTTTTCAGAATATTAATAGACAAATTCCTCACGCCCACCAATTTATTTCAGAATTTTTGGAGTAGCAGAAGTATGGTTGGTGTTCAGATCATTACAGACTGTTATGTTTCTGACAGATTCTGTTTTCATTGCATAGTTTGCTTGTTTTCTAGTTTCCATGGCTTATAGTTCTCAATATAAATTTTAGAAATGATATGGTACAGTATGCATTGTGTGAGAACATTTATGATCCTTGTCTTTGACAGTACCAAAATGAATGGTTTACTCCTTATCATACTAACCTACCTCACAAAGTTCCGTTAAGTTTTGTGTGATTGAAGTTTTCAAGCTTTGGGTGGGATATTGATATGAGGAGAATAAGGAGTGGAAAGACCCTAATCTCGGGGATGCCCAAGGCACCCCAAGGTATTATTCAAGGAAGACTCAAGTACCTAAGCTTGGGGATGCCCCAGAAGGCATCCCCTCTTTCGTCTTCAAAAACTATCGGTATGCCTTACTCGGAGCTATATTTTTAATCGTCACATGATATGTGTTTTGCTTGGAGCGTATTTTCAATTTTACTTGCTGTTTGAATAAAATCATTGGATCTGAAATCTTAAAAGAAAAAGAATCCTCCCATGGCTAGTTAATTATTTGAATACTCAGTGTCCTTCACTTATATCTTTTGGAGTAGTTTGTCATTTACTCACGTGCTTCACGTATATCCTATGAGTAAATGGTTGAATAATTTAATATCATAAATCTGATATTTATATGTTTCATATGCTTATACCATGGGGAGTAATGACTTCACATAGAATAAGTATAAGTAGTAAACTTATTGAAAGTTAGCAAACATAGAATTGGTCACTTGAACAATTCATGAAAGAATATTGAAGGAAGAGAGATTTCACATATAAATATACTATCTTGGACGTCTTTTGTAATTGTGAGCACCCATTAAAATATGACATGCTAAAAGGTTGATGTTGGACAAGGAAGACAACGTAATGGGTTATGTTTTCTTATATCTGAAATAAAGTATATTGTCTTAGATCATCCAACATTTTGAGCTTGCTTTTCCCCCTCATGCTAGCCAAATTCTTTGCACCAAGTAGAGATACTACTTGTGCTTCGAAACATTCCTTATACTAGTTTTGCCATGAGAATCCACCATACCTACCTATGGATTGAGTAAGATCCTTCAAGTAAGTTGTCATTGGTGCATGCAATAAAAATTGCCTTCTAAATATGTATGATCTATTAATTTGGAGAAAATAAGATTTATACAATCTTGTGATGTGGAAGAAATAAAAGTGACGGACTGCATAATAAAGGTCCATATCACAAGTGGCAATATAAAGTGACATTCTTTTCCATTAACATATTGTGCATCCAACCATAAAAGCGCATGACAACCTCTGCTTCCCTCTGCGAAGGGCCTATCTTTTACTTTTATCTTCTACCCTTATGCAGAGTCATGGTGATCTTCACCTTTCCTTTTTACATTTTATCCTTTGGCAAGCACATTGTGTTGGAAAGATCCTGATATATATATATCCAATTGGATGTAAGTTATCATGAACTATTATTGTTTACATTACCCTTGAGGTAAAAGGTTGGGAGACGAATCTATAAGCCCCTATCTTTCTCTGTGTCCGATTAAAACTTCTCTGTGCAATTGTGAAAGATTAAATGATAGTTGAGTATGTGGAGTTTTCTAAATCAAAGCTCTGACATAGACCCTTCCTGAAAATAAGATGAATTGCAATTGTTTGATGACTGAGAATATAGTTTGTTAGTTTCAAGAAAGTTTATGATCTATACTTTAACATGTGAATAGCTTGTTACTTGATCATGATTTTTTTATGAAAATGAGCTACTATTATGATATATAATGATGCTATAAAAGGTGATTGGAATTATCATTGATGAAACTTATGCACTTGCTAGCATTCACACTTCATAAATTATCTCTTTTATCATTTACCTACTCGAGGACGAGCAGGAATTAAGCTTGGGGATGCTGATACGTCTCCAACGTATTTATAATTTATGAAGTATTCATGCTATTATATTATCAACCTTGGATGTTTTATATGCATTTATATGCTATTTTATATGATTTTTGGGACTAACCTATTAACCTAGAGCCCAGTGCCAGTTTCTGTTTTTTCCTTGTTTTGAGTTTTACAGAAAAGGAATACCAAACGGAGTCCAATTGACGTGCCAATATTTGACGATTTTTATGGACCAAAAGAAGACTCCGGAGTAAAAGAGTTGGGCCAGAAGAGTCCCGGGCCGTCCACGAGGGTGGGGGATGCCCCCCGGGCGTGTGGGCCTGCCTCGTGGACGACTCGGGCACCTCCTTGACGCGAGACCGACACCAAAAATTCCTATAAATATAGAAACCTCTAGAAAATAACCTAGATCGGAAGTTCCGCCGCCGCAAGCCTCTGTAGACACGAGAAATCAATCTAGGCCCTCTCTGGCACCCTGTTGGAGGGGGCCATCATCACCGGAGGGCATGGAGGAGGATCCCGGAGGGGCCATCATCGTCACGAAGGCCAAGGACCAGAGGGAGAACCTCTCCCCATTCAGGTGGGAGGCCATGGAGGAGGAAGCACAAGGGGGATAACCTCTCCTCCTCTCTCTCTTGGTGGCACCGGAGTGCCATCGAGAGGGGAATCATCACCGTGATGATCGTCTTCATCAACATCACCATCATCACCATCACCCTCATCTCTTTTATGTGGTCCACTCTCCCGCACCCCGCTATAATCCCTACTTGAACATGGTGCTTTGCCACATATTATGATCCAATGATGTGTTGCCATCCTATGATGTTTTGAGTAGATATCCTTTGTCTTTGGGTTGATTGATGATCTAGATTGGTATGAGTTGTATGTTTTACTTTGGTGCTGTCCTATGGTGCCCTCCGTGTTGCTCAAGAGTGAGGGATTCCCGCTGTAGGGTGTTGCAATATGTCCATGGTATGATTTTTGTCTACGTTGCGTGAGTGACTAAAACATAAACACGGATAAGCGGGACATGGCGTATGGGAATAAAGAGGACTTGGTACTTTAATGCTATGGTTGGTTTTAACCTTAATGATATTTAGTAGTTGCGGATGCTTGCTAGAGTTCCAATCATAAGTGCATATGATCCAAGAAGATAAAGTATGTTAGCTTATGCCTCTCCCTCATATGAAACTGCAATAGTGATTACCGGTCTTGTTAACAATTGCCTAGGACAATTCCGCACACCGATCCACCATTATTCCACACTCGCTAATTATAATATTTAGTAATATATTCTAAATTTATGATAACATCACCTACTTTTATATTTTAGCTCTCCGATATCATACAAAGTTATCCAATTCATACCCACAACGTAGTTTTATTTCTCGTTTCTAGTTGGAAGCAAACGTTCGGTGTACGTAGAGTCTTATCAGTGGCATATAGGGCTTGAGAGAATATTGATCTTACCTTTAGCTCCTTGTGGGTTCGACAATCCATACTTATCACTTCCACCTTTGTAAATTGCTATGATAATTCCCTGCACTTGGGGATTATTAGTACGCGCCATGCGCCACCCTGCGAGAATACTTCTGCTTGAAGGAGCCAATGGCCCGTCCTATTGCATGCGCCAGAACACTTAGATATGCGTCATGAATCTTGTGGTGGCAAAATGGGCATCCATAGCCGCCGTTCCAGGTCCTAATACGTCTGTTATGCATTCCCGCATAAAGCTCCCTCAGGATTCACGTCTTGTACCTCCTCTGGGCATCTTGATCCTCGTTGTCCACATCGTCAGACAACACATAAACAAATAGTAAAACAAATTTGGCATCAAATCACTGATTACATGTCGTGGAGTAGGATTATGAATTTATGGCTATTTATTTATACATATCCAGAGATTATGGTTCAATTTTTAAGCACAGTCATCTATGTACAGACCAATCTTGAAGAAAATAATGGCAGAAACATAGGTAGGTCATTCAAAATCAATTGTCAAGTTCTAGCTAGGAATTATTAGCACAAACACTAACCATAGTCGGATTACTAGCAGAAATCAATTGCACAGATGAAACAACTAATCACTTATCACATGTACCATTCAAACAATCAATACACTACATGGATCTAACAAAACTTACTCAGATTTCATGGATTGGGAGAACATAACCACATGATTTCTATTCCAAAAAGGGGGAGGCAGGAGTAACTAGAGAAACCCTATGATCTATTTGACACATAAATGGGTATAGATGACTAACCAGCTGTCCGTCGTCGTCAGAGTCGTCACCGTACTGGTCGTCGGAGTCATCGCTGGAGTGGTCATCGGAGTCGGTGTGGAACTCCGCCTCCGGCTGTGGAAGCTCGATGCCGTCGACGACGTCAGGGTGTAGCGATAACTTGCCGGCGGTGACGACAACCTCTGTCTCCATCTCCAGGCCATGCTCCAGTGCTTTAGCAGCCCCGGCGTCGCCACTCCCTTTGATGGGGCGCTTCGGCGGCATCCTCATACACTGACGACTTTGAGGACTGAGAGCGGCGTCGAGGATGCAAGCGGAGAGGGAGGATTGTTTGTGCGTAGCGAGGATGGGGGAGGGCGCACCATTAATATGGAGTAGTGGGACTTGTGGGAGAGAGGCGGGCGGCGGTCAAACCGATGGCTCGCCTCCCGGTGAGCCCGCGCACTGGACTGCTGGCATGCCTACCAAAGTTTCACACAGCTACTCGCACGCCACCCGATGACACTGCGCAGCAGGCATGCCTCCGTCAATTCACATACCTGCACGCACACCTCCCCATCTGCCTGCGCAGCAGACTGCCCGCATGCGTCCCATCAACTCACGCCTGCTCGCATGCCACATGAGTCGCGCAGGGTCACATATATTGTTTTTCTATTTGGATGATTAATGCTGCCACTTTATTGCTTAAACGAAGCATGGCACGTATCCATTGTTGGTCTAATGCTCACAATTCGAATAAATAATCCGTTTGGGATATTGGTTCCTAATTATTAATAATCTTCCGTCTGTAATTAGATAAAGATTACATCAAAACTACTCTCAAATTTGACAAAAAAGTACAATACCACTTTGTATTGGTGTCCATATGACAACACGATAAGTTTCATGAACTTGAAATAAGTTTTCATGTACTAGAATTTAAAAATCAAGATTCTCAATGTTTGAAATTTGTTGCACAGGGAGTAAACATGCACCCAGTGAGACACATGTATTTTTGCAGTCCTTTCAGGTGCACTGTCACGTGTGCATGCAGCTCAAATTTGATTTGTGCACATTATACCCATAGAAAATCGATCAATCAATGTACTAAAACGTCTTAATGATCTTTGTGACTTTTTTGAAATTAAAACGTCCGTCCGTGGGATAATTAATTTAACATGCATCGTAGTTGCGGTGGATTCATAGTGTGTGTGGGGGGGTGTGCGTCTGGGGGTGGCGGGTGGCTCGTAGTACACTATGAGTTGTGAGCCACCGTGTGGGTTGGTTGTTTTGTTAGGCAGGCTGGTGCCACATCAGAGTCGTGAAATAGTTATTTAAAACATTACACAACCCTTTCATAAATAAATGTTTTGCCACATGCAGTCGATGGCTGTCCTACACGACACTCGATACTCGCGTGTGACGCTTTCTGTGGGCCCGCAAGGTCATCGTCCATCACTTTGATGAACAACCGATAGTGAGGTTAATTTGACCAGCAAGGTAGAATCTTTTTTGTTTGTGTTATGGTGGTATATAGTACGCGTCGAAGAGGTGGGAGGGGACTAGCATATATACTATACGTACGCGTGCGTGAACAAGTACACCTCACTCAGTGTCGGGACTTTTTGGTTACCGAGGCACGTGCCACATCAAAATTGTGAAATTGGTTATTCAAACATCACACAACACCTTTTTGGGCCACATGCATATATATCCTAGCTAGGACACTCACGTGTGATGCTTCCATCTGTGGGCCCACGAGGCCATCGTCGATGCATGCATGCATGCATCACTTTGACCTACATCGGGAGAGGTTAATTAATTTCATCATCGATGAGGATTCTTCTGGGTTGTACATATATTATGGCAAGAGCATATAGTATGCGGTGAAGAGGGGGGAAGGGGACTGTCGGTGTCAAAACCGGCAGATCTCGGGTAGGGGTCCTGAACTGTGCGTCTAAGGCGGATGGTAACAGGAGGCAGGGAACACGATGTTTTACCCAGGTTCGGGCCCTCTTGATGGAGGTAAAACCCTACGTCCTGCTTGATTTATTCTTGATGATATGAGTATTACAAGAGTTGATCTACCACGAGATCGGAGAGGCTAAACCCTAGAAGCTAGCCTATGGTATGATTGTATGTTGTCATATGGACTAAACCCTTTGGTTTATATAGACACCGGAGGGGGCTAGGGTTACACAAGGTCGGTTACAAAGGAGGAGATATACATATCCATATTGCTAGCTTTCCTTCCACGCCAAGTAGCGTCCCATCCGGACACGAGACGAAGTCTTCAATCTTGTATCTTCATAGTCCAACAGTCCGGCTGTCCGGAGACCCCCTAATCCAGGACTCCCTCAGTAGCCCCTGAACCAGGCTTCAATGACGATGAGTCCGGCGCGCAGTGTTGTCTTCGGCATTGCAGGGTGGGTTCTTCTCCAATTTTCGAGTTTTTGTAAAGCAGTGTCTGGTCCCATAAATGTTCGGACCTCTTGGCTTCTGTGCCCAATAAGGGCTATCTCCCACGTGTTGAATGAATACGAGGTGCCAGGGCGTTTTTAAATTCACCCCCCCTAGCTAGACAAATAAATTGTCTATTAAAGGGATGTGGATTCTTAGATCCGATCCGTACCATCCTTCCCCCAGCGAGAATCCATCAGAGCGCGTTTCGGAAGGATCCATTCCAGCATGGCCAACCTCCGCAGCTCCTCCTCCCGCCCCCGTAGCCCTAAGCCCGGAGATTTGGAGAGGTGTTCAGTCCCACACAGTCGATTGGTCGAACTGCAGACCAAGGGATTTCTCCCTCCGGCATATATGATGCCCGTCCGAGCCGGGCTCGCCACCTACAATGGCGGGGAGCAAGCGGAGAGCTTCCCCAACCCCCCTATGGGGGAGCGGGTATGCCTTGTCCCCTATCTATTGAGGGGACTTGGATTTCCAATTCATCCGTTCCTCCGCGGGCTCCTGGAGTTCTATGGCCTCCAATTACACAATTTCACCCCTGCCTCCATTATACATATCGCCGGCTATGTTGCTCTCTGCGAGTTGTTCCTGGGCTGCGAGGCTCACTTCAAGCTGTGGAAAAGACTATTTTGTCTCGTCCGTCGCACACAGAGGGGATCACTTTATCAAGTGGGCGGAGCCAAAATATGGTGCATCACTGATACCGGATACCTGTCTGGTACCCCGAAGAAGTCGTCCGAAGACTGGCCTCCGGAATGGTTTTATATGGAGGACGTTCCCCTTCCGGACCGTGTTCGGCGGGGTCTTCCTGAGTTCAGCAATGCTCCTCTGAAGAAATGCCGAAGTTGGCGCCCACGGAGCCCCCAGGTGGAAGACAATGGAGAAGTCCTCTACCTGATGAACCGGATTAAAGCATTGGCTCAATCAGGATTGACAGTAATCGAAGTTATGTCGATTTGCATAATGCGGGGAGTGCAACCACTTCAATATCGTGGGCACCCCTTGTGGTGTTTTAACGAGGCGGATGATGCCACCCGCTGCGGGCGTAAGGGTCCGGACAATGCTGTCGCTTTAGCAAAAATTCTGTCCGAATTGTTCAAGGGAGAGGGAGAGGAGTTCATCCGCATCAAGCCACGGGACAAATTATCCATGTACAATCCTCCAAGCTGGGTAAGTTATATCACCTTACTCCCATTTTTCCCGCATTATTTGTCGTAAGTATTCACCTTGCCACTTTGCGGCAGGAACTGCGAAAAGCCATAAAGGAGGTCAGCAGCCCTTCTCCACAACCAGAGGACCCTGACCGGGCCTTCGACTCCGAACTTTAAGAAGATCCGGTTATATTCGTGGAGCTGACAGACCGGCAGTTCTATCAGTTAAGTTGTGATGATGCCATGGTGGCCATTACGGCCGACTATCCCGGACTGCTTCCTGCATCGCATGTAAGAAAAACCAAAAATCCCAACTCCCAAAACTAGGATCCCCTTTAGACACTTCACCCACCATATACATATGGCATTTTTACAGGGAAGGCATTCGGGACGCCCTGTCGAACCCGCAACAACTCGCCAAAAAGAGGCGCCGAGGCCGGGTAGGCCAAAAAGGAAGGCGGTCAGGACGAAGACGCCGGCGCAAAGGTATAACAAAAACCCCGCTTCGTGGTTGTCGTCATTCTCGAAATGTAATGACACCCGTGTTTCTTTAACAGAAAAAATGCTCGCCGGAATATGTCCGACGATGGTACTAATCACGCTTCCACCAGTCGGGCGCCAGGACCGGACGTAGAGACGGAAGCCGATATGGGGCGGGCGCCGGATAATCCCCCTATAGAGGATGCAGATAGATTATCCGCTACAAACTCAGAAGTGGAAAGTGCCATGAATCATAGGCGCCGCCGGGCCATACTCCATGATGCTTGTTTCTCACCAGAGGCATTTGATGCCTTCAATTCTAGAGAGGCATAACTCCGTGCTGCTCAAGATGGTCTAGCCAGAGCCACGGATCAGTATGTAATGGATGTACGGGTAAGTAAATCTGGCGATTTATATGTATCAGTAGCCCCTGAGACTTGAAACAGTTAGCAGAATTGATTTAAGGATCATCTTTATTGTGCATGTTCTTACAAAGAAGAATACTAGGCTGTCACAGGAGCTGGAGGAATGCAAGACCCAACTGCGGGCCGCTGTTGCCGCATTGCAGGAACCGAAAAAGTCTCCCATTGGTAACATTTACTTTAAAGAATGATGGTTAACATATAGTGTGCAGCGTGGCTGCAGATCTAACAATAGACGTTGCAGATGAATCTGGAGAAAATTCGGAGGACCAGCATGTTGTGCGACAGCTAGAGGCTGGCAAACGCATGCTGACTGAGGTTAGGCGGGAGAAAAACAATCTCCAAGACACCAATATCAAGCTGAGTGTGGAACTAAAAGACATTCGAGCCCAGCTTGCAGACTCCGAGAAGGAGAATAAGCGGCTTCGGCGCGACATTTTCAGTAAGTGCTTGAACGAGTCCTTTTGATGGAGTTTAGCGAAGAAGCCGACTAAGAGCGTTATGTCTGTAGGTATGCTGACGGGTCGTCCTGCGGAGGAAATGCCTGGGTCTGCGGTTGATCTTTTATCCGAGCTCTCACATCTGCACGAACAAGTTCGGCAGGTGATGCAAGGTGTTGCCCAGGCCTTGTGGCCATTCGTCTCCCTGCCAGAGGGCGTTGCAGAGCTTACGGAGAAGCTCAAGGGAGCACGTCGGTGCTTCCGATTATGGAAGATATCGGCCTGCCAACAAGGTGCCAGAGAAGCCTGGGCCATGGTGAAGACGCAGTATACCAAGGCTGACCCAAATCACATGGCCGAGGTCGGACCTGTGGGGCCCGACGGAAAAGAGATCCCCGTTAGATTAGTTTATGGGCAAGTAGAATTAGCCGCAAAGTATTCCCAACAGGATTGTAGGCTAGACCGCCTGTTGGATGGTATAGAAGAAGAATTTAGTCAGTCTGCATGACTATGTAATTAAAGTGACATGTATAATGCCTTCTAGCTGGATTGTAGATCATTTGTCTTGGCGGACCTTTTCGCTTCAACCTCGGGACCCGATAGTTCGGGGTGTATCCGAATACCCGCTCAGTTATATAAGAACCGCGGTATGCGTGGATACCAGGTGTAGGGGTCATTAGTGCTTGAACGGACAAGTGCCCAACTAGTTATGTTATATTACATGGGTAGTAAGAAACATCTTCCAGGGAGAATAGTTCCGTTAAGGGTTCCTTTCCCTGGGTATGCATGCCCTAAAGTGCAGGAAAAACATCTGGGGGCAGATATGGAAAATAAAAAATCATCTTTTGTTCACCGACCGAATATTCCCTTAAGAACGCTACACTACAAAAAAAATACACTTCCATGATGATACGTGTTTGTCACAGTAGGTCGCTTTTTTGTCATGCATGTACATCCATGAAAAATTTATGACAGAATCAAGATAGTCATACCTATGCTGTCGTAGAAGTGTTCCATGACATTACCAAAATTATCATCACGGAAGTGTCCACTTCCATGACGATAAATCGCGCGTCACAGAAGTGCTTTTGTCAAGGGTGACCGACACGTGGCATCCACCGTAATGGAACGCTGTTAAGCTATTGGGTCGGGTTTTGGATCCGATAACCCGTTAACAGCCCCGACCAATGTGGATTTTCCACATGTAAAATCATCATTGGCTAGAGGAAACATGTGTCGGCTCATCGTCGGGACAGAAGTCATCCACTCACTGGACAGAAGGCGCCGATGATACGTCGACATGTGGCACGGCCCAACAAGTTTAAATGGGCCGGCCCAACTAAAGGCCCACAAGATTTTGCGGACCATAATGGGCCTGCCCAGCTAAAGGCCCATGAGATTTTGCGGACCATAATGGGCTGGCCCAGCTAAAGGCCCACAAGATTTCGCGGGCCATAATGGGCCAGCCCAGGTACAGGCCCACAAGATTTTTGTGTGCCATAATAGGCCGGCCCAGGTAAAGGCCCACAAAATTCTTGCGGATCATAATGGGCCGGCCCAGCTAAAGGCCCACGAAATTTTGCCAAAATTAATGGGCCGGCCCAGCTGTAGGCCCACAAGATTTTGAGGACCCTAGTAGGCCGGCCCGTTAACTGGCTGCCATGTGTTGGGCCAAATGCCGGCCCATATTTGATACGGTCTATTAATGGCCTGCCACGCTCCAGGCCTAATAGTGGCCCATATGAGATCCAGCCCATTAAAAGCCTACCACGTTCTGGGCCAAATTACGGCCCAGATCAGGTCCGACCCTTTAAGAGGTTTTGGGCCTAATTATGACCCATATCAGATTTGGCCCGTCAACTAGACACTATGCTTTTGGGCCCACTTAGTAATTCGGCCTTATATTAGTTTTGGCCTGTTAAGGGCCCGTTTAACATTTTGGCCCTATATTAATTTCAGCCTGGTAAAAGCCTGTCATATAGTTGGGCCTAACTACGGCCCGGTTTGCATCAGGCCTGCTCGCAGCCGATATCTGATTGGGCCAAACAAGGACCGAGACAATTTTTTGGCCTGTTAAAAGCCCGTGATTTGATTCGCACAATCATGGGTCGGGGTTCATTCGGGCTGCTGCCAGCCCGTGAGCTGATCGGCACGTTTCAGGCCCAACCTACATCGTGATTGCATGACGGCCCGATTATGTACCGTAATTTTACGGTTTGGCCGGTTTACTGCGAAGACAGGATATATATACAGTAAAATAACTGCAGCATCGTGAATAAGAAAAAACCTATACTATACAATAAAGAAATTAAGGCATATTACATCCACTGGGCATCAAAGTTCACCACTATGATAATAAAGCACAAGCAGACAGCAGATTACATACACTGGGCATCAAAGATGGCCACCAGTGCAAATAAACACGCCGACAAAATAATATACAAAATCGACAGCACTTCAACAGAGTTCAAGAAAGGTTAGCCCTGCTGGGGAGCTGCAGCGCAAGCAGCTGAGCAAGATGATGAGACTGCGCTTGTTCAACACTTATATCTTCCTCACTCTGAAAGATAAACAAGCAGACAGATGACAGGTTTTGCACATAAAAGTATCAGTGCTAACAATTCATCACATTTCTTACTGACGGATAAAGTGACACAGTTTAAATTTGCATTAACACAATATGGTATTGTTCAGGTCAAGACATGGCAAGAAATGACATTGTGAAGGAGTTGGCAGCTTCACGACACCACTGGATTACAGATCAAGAACTCATAAGTATCAATGGTTAGTGTGCTATCAATTTATACCATTTCAGATTGGCAAATAAAGAGACGGTTTAAATAATAGTAGAATGATATGACATTTTTCATAGTTAAGACATTGCAGAATATGACATTGTGCTGTAGTGGGTAGGTTCACCACACCACTGGATTACAGATGAAGAACAGAAGCATACATGCAGTGCAAAAGAAGATCACTTGCTCTGTATAGTTTAATTTACATGGTATGAATAAGGAACTTGGTTGTACAACTGAAAACTTAAATTGAGAAAGGACGAACTTTTGTTTACGAACTACATATAATAAACTTTAAACAAGCAATTTGATGCAAACACCAAAAATAAACAGCTGTTGTAGTCATGCCTAACCAAATATATACAACAAAGTTTGAAGGCTTGAGATGGACAAACTTACATTATTGGTGAAGACAGGCTCTATTAAGGCCTTGTCCATGCTGATGGGGGGGGGGCAATTCAAGAAGTTTACCATAGAATCTTCTTCAAAAGCATTTCCTTTATTCTACATTTTGTTAAGAGTAAATATATATGTGATAATATACGAAAAAATGGAGAATATTTAAGATAAGATGAAGAGTGATGCTACATAACCAAGTAGCTATAAATATAAGTGCAGCGATACAGGCAAAAGGTACAACCAAGAGCAATGCACAGCTAAACTTCTTCAATACCAACCTTATGGTAAGAGTAAATATAGATATGATGTGTAGAAAATGGAGGGCAAAGGAAAATAAGCTGCAGAGTGATGGTACATGAACAACTACCTGTCATTATAAGTACATTGATAAAGGACAACATGTACTTACAAGAATAATGCAGAGCTAAAAAAACAATGGCATTGGATATATTCTACACTAATGTAACCATTCATATAGATCAGATAATTTGGAGCGAACAATTGATAAGCAAGCTATCATGCATACTGCTGTCACATAATGAATGAGGTATGTATGCAAGTACAGTGATACAGGACAACAGGTACTAACAAGAGCAAAGCAACGGGCAACATATTTGAGATATCCTGTCGTTCTTGTCAAACCGGAATTCTTCTTCGCGCAGATTTCCTGCAAAAAAGATCCGTAAGGCACATGCGGAAAAGTAGAAGTTCAAATTGTCATGTGATTTCATAGACATTACCTCATCCTGGGAACGTGACCAGTGCATAACAAGGTTTTTCCATTCAATGTCTTCTAAATTTAGCACAAGAGACTTCACCAGGAATTCGTTTATAGACTTGCCATCAAAGTGTGATTTCCTCAGGTAACATTGATACTGCTGCAATGCTTCCTTGAAAAGCACAAGCAAGCTTTGCTCGTCATGACTATCCATATTGACCCTCGCCTAGTTACAACAATGTAATGCAAATCATTCATGTGTTCAATCAGCAGAAAACAGGAAAATAATAACCATGAATAATAGCACTTACACGTAAGTTGGACAGGAAGATGTGAAAATGGTGTTTGTCTTCACAGTAATCTTCCCATGATGGGAATATATGCACGTAGTCCCTAACAACATTGAAAGCATTGTCTTTTAAACTGGGAATAAATGGAATGGGGTTCCAATCTGCAGGAATTGGCCATCTCTGCAGTTGGGATAGGTCTTCAGCCAGTGGACTTGCTGTACTTTTTGCAGGAGTGGGATTTTTCTATGGTACAGCTAGTGCTATAGCAAATGAAATCGGTATACCTTTTGCTGGAGTGCAGGTCCTGTGTGGTGGGGCTAGTGGTGTGGCCAGTGAAGTATGGGTACAGTCTGCTGGAGTCGGTCATACGTTTTGTGTCACTGGTTGTACAACCAATATAAGTGGGGTGCTGTCTGATTTCTTCGGCACCACCACTTTTTCAAGGACTTTGCTGGTGCTCCTTCAGGTTCGGCAATCACCCTCTTCCTTTTTGATGTCTGATGCACAAGAACAACATTTGAGTGGAAAAACATGGTATGATGACAGATGGAATATGTATTGATAATGGATGGGCATGGCATCTCGACATATATGATGAGTAAACTAAGCAGATGGCGGTGCAACAAAGTAGAAGAAATGCAAGACAACATATGCAAGATACCCGCAATCAATAAAACATTGCCAAATTAGAACATGCACCTTGATGGCTGAACAGGACAGGCCATCTGCCTTTGACTCCTCGAGGTTAGAATAGTCATTAGGATGATATTCTGAACAAGAATCAACAGGTGGGGAGCGTATGAGTTTCATTGCGTCCAGAATGGCACTCAATGCCTTGGTGCCAATTTTGTAAGTCATTGCAGTGTTTAGCTTCAAGAGTGGACTGCTGCTAGTGCGACACAAAGCAGCTACACAGATCATAGTGTAGATTTAACGGGAAAACCTTAAGCATCAGAGTAAAATCAGCAAAGTGGAACTTGCTGGAATACATGTGCTAGTATTGCCGGTACGGCTAGAAAGGCTTCGGATACCAGCTCTCTTCAAGTGAAGGTGCGGTACTGTTAATATCAATGTAACTCTCAAAGGCGACACAACTCCCCGCATTTCCTTGCTATTCTTATAGGATTCAAGTGGGCAGGCCACTACAAATCCTATTCCTATGTTTACAAGATCCTACGAATCAAAGAGGCTCCAATTGTCCATCACAACCGACCGTATAGACCTCTACACTGCAAATGTCCCTGCTCATCTTCAGTACAAGGAACATACTGTACTACTATCATACTCCCTCCGTTCCAAAATATAAGTCTTGGTAGAGATTTCCACTATGGATCACATACAGATGTATAGAGGTACATTTTAGAGTGTAGATTCACTCATTTTGCTCCATATGTAGTCCATGGTGGAATCAATACAAAGACTTGTATTTAGGAATGGAGAGAGTACATATTAAAGAAGAACGGAAGAGGAACATGGTAAAGAAGAGCAAGCAGATTTTGGATAATAAAATGTTGGTTGCGCAGTGCCCACACATGATGAACCAGAGCGCATTAAGAATGCAACTCCTAGCTGTCTCTCGACCATTTCAGGCGGTTGGATGAAGATCCTACGTCTCCTAACCCTTCTTCTTCCTCATCTCTGATTCTTCCCATACAGAACACCGCACGGGCTGCCGGCCGGACCACCGGCCCCCACCGCCTGTGTTCCTCCGCCACCCCCACCTCAACCCCCACCCGCGTCAAGTTTTCTTCGTTCGGCGAGGCCCCACAACCACCCGAGCCCCTTTGATCGCACGGGCGAACTCCGGCGAGCTCTGAAATATCGACTGACCCAATTTTGAAATTTAGTCTACTGTGATTTAACTAGTGTGGAATATAAAAGGGGAAAACCGTAAGCATTGCGAGTATGGTGTTGAGCATGCCATGGCGGATCTGAAGGTGCAAACCGGACAAAGGCAACTTCGCAACCAAGACAAGAAATCAGAGTAAAGCAGTGGCGATCTATTTTCTTGCTGCGATAAATAAGTTGAGCAGATACGAAAGAGTACCACCTCTGGTGCGGCGCCGTGTAGGCACCTACTGAGAATTTGACGGTGCTGTGGTAGCGATGGCTGTCGGCGGCATGGAAGTAGATCTAGGAGGGTAGACGGTGGCGGTGGGGCGCGGTGGACGAGACAGTCATAGGAGTGGCGCCGGCAAGGTGGACGACGGCGGGGATGAAGCGAGAGGACGGGATGCAAGGATCCCGGTCCGAAGCCGTGGATGAGAGAGGTCAATCTCTTGTAATGGACGGCGGCGTCGGGGTATCAGCTCCGGCATGGTGGAGGAGGACGGCGGTGGATGGGGTGGCGGACGGAGGAGGGTGGGGTGGAGAGGGTGTTTTGGCGCCCACGGAGTACGAATGGGGAAAAGGGAGGTAGAGAGGAAGGGGGGAACCATGTATTCAGGGCGCGCTTGTCTCAAATGCGAGGAAATTTACAAACTTAGCCCCCATTTCAAATTGCTACTACATCACAGCAACACTAGTCGGTCGGGGATAGGACGGTAATCTCGCAACACCGAATATTTGCCGAGGAGAGTTTGTTTTTGGCGCCCACCGTGTATGAATATGAATCAGGGAGGGAGTCGATTTCGGCCGAGGACACACTGTGTTTTGGCGCCCATCGTGTATGAATCCGGGTGAGAGGCGGTTACGTCACGTTTGGGTGAAATTAAAAACCTACCCCTATCGAAACCTATAGAAATCCAGCATATAGGCTTTGCATGGCAGGGATAGGCAGCAGTGATTTCCATCTCGCAGATTTTGGTTCTGGGCGGTTACTGCGACTTTCCCCGCTTCGTTCAAATTTTGCAGAGTGCACGTTTACCGTGCCAACTCAATTCGAATCCCGTTTATATTCTTTTTTTTCGGGCGGGATCCATTTTCAATTGGAATTACATTCTATACTAGTATAACGCCCGTGCGTTGCCACGGGCTCTTCAAAATTTATAATCAGTATCTTTCATTTATCATCCCCTCATATTGGGTGATTATGGGGTGCTCTAATTAGAAACACAACAATCAAATATTAGGAAATTTCACCGAACGAACAACAATGAATAATACGATATCTATCAAACGAATAAAATGAGGTCATATTTTTGGTCCGTCATGCACTTCTGTTGAAAAGTGCCTATCCCTTTTAGAATCAACCCACTGTTTGCTCGCACACAAAAAAAATACATCTCTAAAGTGGGGAACCGATCGGTGCCAAAAAGAACTCAAACTCCTATCCAATCTCGACTTCGTGCTCTTCCACTTCCATTGATAAAGATGGGACGTCAAGGGTTTCATCATGATGACCTCGAGCAGCCGCCGACATCCCTCCCCACATCTACCCCTACCCCCTGCTGCCGCTTGCACTGTCCTTGCTCCTCGAGGGAGCTAGGGACACAATGTTCTCTAGGATGGGCATGACCAGATCCACGAGGAGGCCACATTCTTCCATGGGAACCCAACCAAGCACACCACCCTCCGCAACCATCCAATCCCAGCCTAACAAAGTCAAGACCCGCCATCGATCCACAAATCAGGCTCGCCGCATCCAGGTTCACTGCAAGTCTGCGACGAGTCTGTAGTCGACATCTTGACTTTGGCTATCCCCACGGAAGAATCATCGGATCCTGCTTACTTTTACCATCACTTCGTCTCTTCCCAAGGCAGCGACACCACCCAGCCAATCACCACCACCGCTTGCGGCTTGCCTACATAAAATCATATGAGAAATCCCCACGGCGGTGCTGTAAGATCACCTTGGCGACCTCGACAGTGACCGACTGGTCTAAGATCTAAGCTAGCCGCTCTTTGTAGAAACCAATAGAAGTAGGCATGTGACTCAGATTTGTTCTTTGGTGTGCATGCGTTTCTTGCTGCCCACCAGCTCTTGTCTACAACTCGCCTATATCTGTACCAGCTCTTGGTCTACAACTCGCCTATCTCCATGCTCGAGAATCTGGAGTGTAGTAGTTAAAAAAAAGACCAACTTTATACTCATTTGATAATTCAACGTGCATGGGCATGCACCGGATGGAATTCACGCTCTATGTAAAATCTGGAGTGTAATGACCGTGGTTGATGAATGAAAGTCTTATTTCCGCAAAAAAAGAAGTTAAAGGTGAATATATTCCTCATGTGTAGAGTACAAACAGAGCATATAGTGGTGACCTAGTTTCTTTTGATTGAGGTGAATACATGCCAGTACTAAAATCTTCTAATTTCTTTTGATTGAATCCAAGTTGTCTCTTTTCTTTCGATTCAGCAAAGCTAGTTCGAATAAATAGGATTGTCTATATCTTAACTCCTTTGCCAATTAAGCTTCAAAATTGCAGTCTGATTCAGAAACAATCGAACGATTGTGTCGTTAACTCCAGGAGATTCTCGTTAGATCTTAGGAACGCTGCAAGCCATCATATCATATAAGAATAAGATCGACAATTGATATGGACAGATCTTACTACAATCATATTACTACTACTCGCACACTGATATGGACAGATCATACAAGATCGAAGGTACGTAAGACAAGGTCCTCTAGATTACGAAAAACTGTTTGCTTCGCCTCATGTGAGACGGACCCCGAGCTATTCTTCAATGGCGCACCGCGCGCACATATTTGGCGGCGAAGTAACTCGTTATCCTAAGGACGTCCCCGTCAAGCCCGTCGACAGCGTCACCCTTTTCCATCTCCCCGGCTGGACCTCGCCGAGTTTCCACCGTCGACGGCCTGCCGCCGCCGCATTCTGCTGCACGAAGGAGATCAACGACGGTTTAGACGTGCACGGGTGCAGCAGAGCAGATCGACCGACGGATCGGTTGACAACACGTACCGTCGCAGGCCGCGTGGCCGTGGTGGGGGGCGGCGGCGCTCGAGGTGCCCTGCACCTCGCATTCGCAGGGCGAGACGGCGCTCGTGGCGCTGGTGCCGATCTCCTCCTCCGGACGAACGAGGAGCCAGCCGTCCAAGCTGGGTGAGGGAGCCAACGGCGGCCTGCAGCGCTGCCGGCTCGACTCCTTGCAGTAGGCGATCACGCTCGCGACGGCCTCCTCCCTCGCCCGGGCGGTGCCTTCCTCGCCGGCAGCGACCCTCCCGTCCGGCTTCGTCGCCCGGCCCTTCCGTCTCCCGCGCCCGTCTGGCCGCTCGTCCGCAGCACCGGCGCGCTGCAGATTTCTGGCGAACCTGCGCAGGCACCGCCTTAGCGCGTGGCCCTTCCGTGCGGCCGTGTCACCGCCCTCCCTCACCGGTGAGCGCGCGCTGTTCGACGAGCTGCTTCGGGCGCCGAGCAAGGAGGAGGAGGTGGACAACCTCGACGCCGGGGAGGAGCCTGGGTCGGAGGCCACCTTAGCGTCGCCAGGGACGAACGCCAGCGACGAGGAGCTGCCCTGCTCAATGCTCGAAGCGCCGTCCGTGGTCGCTGCCGTCGCCACGGCCGGTGCCATCGTCGCCCACACAGTGCATGGGAACATCCACGCCATGACGACCTGGAAGAAATGCATGGTGATCAGGAGCACTGGGGTTTGCTTGCAGGCCCTTGTGCACGTAGTACGTCCTTGTATATATATACACGTCGCGATTGCGATCGCATTCGCCTCCAACTCCGGCAGTGGTTGCAGGGGGGGCACGACGGCGTCTGCGGGCGCGTGATTTCCGAAATCCGAGATGCCACAGCGAGATTGCCAAAATCCTGTGGCTAATCTATGGAATACTCCGGCGGTTCCTTCCATATACAGAGGGAGTACTAATTACTGCACGGTTTAATTACTCGATCGCTGATTTATCGGATGAGCTAGTAATGCGGACGGATCGCTGATTTATTACCATATTCGATATTTCCCGAGTTATGACCTTACCATACGGCCTGGATTGATAGCCTTTGGGGTAATTTAAATTTATTACCATATAATTACCATATTCAAAATTTCCTGAGTTATGACCTTACCATACCTGGATTGATTTATTACTATACGTGGATTAATTATGATTTATTACTATATGATTTATTACTATACGTGGATAGCCTTACCATACCTGGTGGTAATTTAAATTTATTACCATATTTGATATTTCCCGAGTTATGGCCTTACCATACCTGGATTGATAGTCTTTGGGGTAATTTAAATTTATTACCATATAATTACCATATTCAAAATTTCCTGAGTTATGACCTTACCATACCTGGATTGATTTATTACTATACGTGGATTAATTATGATTTATTACTATATGATTTATTACTATACGTGGATAGCCTTACCATACCTGGTGGTAATTTAAATTTATTACCATATTCGATATTTCCCGAGTTATGGCCTTACCATACCTGGATTGATAGCCTTTGGGGTAATTTAAATTTATTACCATATAATTACCATATTCAAAATTTCCTGAGTTATGACCTTACCATACCTGGATTGATTTATTACTATACGTGGATTAATTATGATTTATTACTATATGATTTATTACTATACGTGGATAGCCTTACCATACCTGGTGGTAATTTAAATTTATTACCATATTTGATATTGCCCGAGTTATGGCCTTACCATACCTGGATTGATAGCCTTTGGGGTAATTTAAATTTATTACCATATAATTACCATATTCAAAATTTCCTGAGTTATGACCTTACCATACCTGGATTGATTTATTACTATACGTGGATTAATTATGATTGATTACCATAAATACGTTGGGTATTGCCCGTCAGACGAGAAAAGAGAAAAACCGATGGGAGGGGCTGGTGGGAGGTGGGACGAAGAAAAACCGATTGAAAATAAACCGGTTGAAAGTGGGGGGACTATTCAACCAATTCGTCCATTAGGAGTAGAGATACATCATTTTTTATATATACATTCAAAAGCACAACACCATTTATACATAAATATGGTTTACAAATGGCATGATCTCAGATTCATAAGGTTGCATCCATCAATTTGGATTTTCAAATATTTGAAAACACTTTATGTTGAAATCCAATGTATGCATTCCTCGCTAACTGTCTCCAATTAATGTATGTTTCATGCGGTTTTTTTACTTCTCAAACATGTATAATGTGTTTCACACACACAACATATAGTGTAATCCCATTTAGATATTAATTGCATATAAACCATGCATTGTTTGTAAGTGAAGAACCTATGGATCACAAATATTGATAAACTATATAAATTTACACGTATGACCAAATTCAAATGAATATGCATGTTTGATACACCAATTTGCGTTATGATATTATCAATGTCGTGATCTCCAGTTTAAATATTTGAATCCCCTTTAATCCAGATATTCGTCTCATATAGCTATCACTCATGCTTATATAGGACTATCTCTCTGGACCTATACGCGTTCATCGTCTCTCAGGTATCTCTCATGCTACTTGTATGTCGACAATGATCTTTTATCTTCGTAACACACTGACGGTACTCTCTCCCTCTACCTTCATCACTCTATCTCTCTCTAAGTATATCTCGCTCCCTGCTATGTGTCTTTAACTATGATTCTCCATGTGGAATCTCTTTCTCTCGCACAAACACAAAACTTTGTCTCCCAGGGTCTCATTTCTCTCTACTTTTCCCATGTGTGCCACTCGCACACCCCTCATACAAAGATGACTTTCGGTCCTTAGATATGAGAACCTACGACTCATCCTCATCAATATCTCTTTCTCACACACAAACACAAACTCTGTCTCCCAGGGTCTCATATTTCTCCATTGTTCTCTTGTATGTCGCTCACACACACCCTCTCTCCCTAGAGATATCTTGCGTTCCCTCATATGTCTCTCTAGCTATCACTCTCGTTGTGAAATATCTTTCTCTCTCGCAGACACAAAACTCCGTCTCTTTGGATCTCATTTCTCTCTGATATCTGTTTGTATGTGACTCACACGCACCCTCTCTCTATCTCTCTCACACCCACACACATAACCCAGCCTTCTGATCCACTTGACTCTTATCTCTAACGCACACTAGCTAGCATCTTTATCTTTCTATTTATCTATTTCTCCATCAACCTTGTTTCTCGCCCTCACTCTTGATTCCTATCACGCACACTACATATGTTTCTTTCTACATGCAGTCAAGTGCCCTCTCACACACATATATAACTTCACCTTTTGAACCACCCGACAGTCATCTCCAACACCCAAACTAGCGGATGTCCCTCTAGCTAGCATCTCCATCTCTGTATCTATCTGTAGTTTCTCCGTCAACATTTCTTTCTCGCACGGAGTCTTGCTTCCTATCGCCCACACTATATATGTCTCTCCATACATATGCATTTATAGGTTGGTCTCTTTTGCACAATCGTTGCGCCTCACTCCCTCTGCTCGCCATAGATGCATGCTCCAGCCCACTCCACTATCTCTTAAAGACAAAAACACATGCTCAATTGTCGGGACTTCTTCCATGCATTCTCACATGCATGCATATTGTCATACCGATCCGTCTCTCCCATGTCGTTGATCTTATGACTTATGTCTTCTTTCTTTTATCTCGATCATGCGCGCGCACACACACACATCCCACGTATACATGTATACCTCTCACACATGCATGTTCAAGGTCTCTATGTCTCCATACGTAGTTAATTACCCTCAATCCTAACGCCACATCAAATCGTTCTCCTCTTTTGTGCACATAACTTCCGCCTAGGTGGGTAAAACACACACTCACACTTAACAATCTCCTTCTAGCTAGCTACCCCCCCCCCCGCCTCTCACTCTTCCCCTATATCCCCAAAACCAATAAGACCATCCTTAGTTTAATTCCCGCCTACATGCACCATCGATATATAGTAGTCTTCCTCGGTGTCTCTCGAACAAACACGTTCTCTCGAAGTCGACTCCTCTCATGCATATAGGTCCTAATGCGTTTTTCGAGGCTAACTTTGACCAAACATTAGAGCAATAATATATGACATGCAACTTACAGAAAGCATACCTTCAATTTTGTATGTTAAAGGAGCTTCCAATAATATAATTTGCATAGTATACATCTCATGTGCTATTAATCTTGTCAATAGTCAAAGGCTGTCTTGAAAAACACATTAGGCCCTATATAGATGGAAGGAGGGAGTAGGTCCCATGCAAAAAATGAGAATAAAATGGCTCAGTCGATAACATTGAGAAACTTGGTTTTAAAATCATGAAACTTGGCATGGTGTCATGTCATGGTAGTACCATGCTGTGGTAAAAAAAATTGGCCGAATAGGAACAAATTTTGGTATAAGCTTCTTGCAAATCGGAGCTTCTCTCAAGAAGGCTCGTGGTTCTGGGAGGGAACGTGTCACCTTTGTGTGCATAATTCAAATTTGAAATTCAAGCACATGTTCCAGTGCACTAAAGTTGGTTGAAAAATCACATGTGTGTCCTCAGGTAAATTTCTAGGTTCCATGCAAGAAATGGGAATGAAATTCAAAATTCTGGGCGTCGTGGCTGGGTTGGAAACATTGAGAAACTTGGTTTTTTAATTCCTGTAAATCCAAAACACGCATTAAAATAATGAAACTTGGCTTGGTGCCATGACATGGCACCAACATGTTGTGGTAAATTTGCAGTCCGATTTGCGAAGGCACACACATTAACAATCAACAAAGTCATTTTGTAAGAAGTGCTGTCACGTTACAATCGGAAACACAAGTATTATTGAAACCGTGGGCGTTCTACTTACTAGTACCATTTACGTGCCGCCACGCGTCCCCTTTTTTATTAGCTAGGAGGCGACATGCAGGGTAGCTATTTGAGTACGAGAGGCGTGCGATCAGACCCCTGCGCATGCTTATTGGGAGGAGAGCCCTTTGACCTCCATCTGCCGTCCACCTCTCTCCCATGGTCTCCATTAATGGCGCCCGAGCCTCTGTTTAATGGCGTGGCTATGTCTATCTCGACTGAGATTTAAGAGAGAAAAAATAAAATCTAAAAGCACGGATCTTGATGTAAGATCCGACGGACCTATATAGCATCTAGTGCGACTTATAGCAAGACTAATGAATATATAAGGACGATTAATTTTTTTATTTTGATCAAAGAAGGGCTTGCCCCTTCCGATTTTCATTACTGAAAACCACCACAATTCACAAGAAGTTCAGCACAACTCCAGCCTAACACGAAGGACTAAAAGCTACCAGATTGAAATCGCAACATCCCAAGAGGCCAACAAAGGCCAAACAACTGCGCTAGAACCCAACATTTCACAACCGACGACACAATCCGCATCCTAAACCGATTATTACATCAAAAGAAACCAGGAAACTAGTCTCTTCGGCGAGCGGCAATGAGCTCTTTCGTGTCCCCAAGACGCTGCTTGAAAACATCCACGGATTCCTCCACCAGCCTTTGGCGCTCATTGCGGAGCATGTCATTCTCGTCCATAAGTTTCTTCAACAAGGCACTAGTCTCCTCCTACAGGTCTGCACTTCGGACGATCTTCTACCTCAGCAGGTCGTGCTCGGCCTAGAGCCTCTCATTGCCCTCCCTTAGTTGTCGGATGACGCCGGTAGCCTATTCAAATGAGGCTACCATGTCATCCTGCAACCTCGCCGAGCGGGACATCTGATCCGTCTGGCTATGGACGATCGCATGCATACGCCTGTAACAGTCATCGCGTGCCCGCGAGAAATTTTCCCAGGCCGCCGCAGCGCGGTGGGACATCTCTACTGCATTTGTGGCGCGGCAGGGCATCTCTGCTGCTTCCGCGGCGCGGCCGGACCAGTCTGCTGCATCGACGGTGCGGTGGGACCTCTGTGCTGCTTCAGCGGCACAGCGGGACCTCTATGCTGCTACTTCCGCGCGGCGGGACATGTCGGCTGCTCTCGCAGCGAGGCGGGACATCTCTCGTGCTTCCGCTTCCATGCTCGCCTCTCCCTGGTGGCAATCTCTCGACCGAGAACTCACGCTGGCCATGGCAGACGCAAGGGAAGGATGCTGAATGACTTGTTTGTTTTTGTGGATGAGGAGTTGAGGAGGAATGTGCAGTCATCTTGGCATACTAGTATTTATTACCGAGTACTAATACACTCCTAAGTGGGAAATCGTTTAGGTTGTGATCAGTGTGAATAGGTTTGCAATTCAATATAGTGTGGAGTAATTTGGAATGTGACGAGACGCAAGCTCAAAATTTATTAACGGTTCTAGTTTCGAAGTGCGGCACTATTCCCGGATGGAGTACTTCTTTTTCTACTCCCTCCTTTCTGGTTTTATAGGGCTTATCTCAAAATTTAATTTTTCCATTTTATAAGGCTCAATTTGGTTGTCCCCAACACATGTTCAGATTCCAAGGTGCATTAAATCATTGCATGCAAGTATTATGAGAAAATTGACCAATGCATGTACTTTATGCATGCATGCATTGCAATTAATGTATTAAACCTATCTCTCGGGACTTCTCGCACACACCATCGTGGCACCCACAAAAACTTGTACTCTGAGTTTAGTAGTACATTATACAAGAAGAGAAGAGGTGCACGCACGCACTCGTCCTCTCACACACGCATCTATTTTTTCTTGAAAAGGAGGATGATGACCCCCGGCCTCTGCATCTGGGAGTCATACACGCAAATTATTGAAATATATCGAGTGCAGTGCTTTGATGTGTTGCGTCAACTCGTACATCAACGAGAAGTTTGATTATCCTCTCCCTCGCGAACTTAACTGCACATGCCTTTGGCTGTATGACAGGTTGGCCACACACCTGTAGGGCCCACCTGTCATACACGTAAAGGCACCCTCCCTCGCCCATGAGCATGGTGGCTGGCAAGACTAGGAGAAGCTTTCGCTACATGCTCTCCCTCCCACACGCGGTGGACATGCAGTAGTTCAATCGGTGTCAGATGGCCAGAAGCGTACTGTAGTACTCCACCATTAAAGTATCTAGAACTAAAATACGTCTACATACATCTCCTTTTATCCATTTTGATGACAAGTAGTACTTCTTACCCAAAGGAACTTTATATCCAACGGACACAAAATATCCGTTCGACTGTTGGAAATTACTGATCTGATGTCAAAGTAATTGCTGCATCGCCACCAAAATCCACCATTTCTTAAGCTAAAGTAGACCAAGGTAATCCCTATATTAGCATATTACTAAGATAAACAGAAGGCAATGTAGAAACATTTAGGACGTGAGCTTGTCAATCTGAATGTGGAGGGACACAAGCATAGCCCCGGCCAGCAGCTTGGGCGGAACTGTCAAGAAGGTCAGCTCCTGCACGTCAATGTCGCTAGGATCCTTGCTGCTTGTCACCTCCATTTCCACCTTGATGGCATTGGTCGTGCCTTTGGGCTCCCCCGGCGGGCCGTTCGCCCACAGCTTGGCCACGTAGTGTGGTAGTGGGGACGCCCTCGCTCTGATGCAAACGACTGACACGGCGATAGGCGCGCCAATGTCGAGCACGCCGCCGACCAAGAAAAACGCGTGGCGGTCCTCCTTCGCGAACAGCAAGAGCCATGGATCCGACAGTGGCACTTGCAGCTGGAGCACCTTGTCGTACTGGATCCTGTGCATGGGCATGGGATGCGCGGTGCTGATGTGGTGGTAGAGCACCGGTGGTGGGCCTTCGTAGCCGCAGACAGGCACGGGGCATTTGCAGGGCGTGAGCGGACACATGCTCTGGTGACCGACGAGCTTGTGGTAAGTGACGTAGAGCCCACAACCTTCATGCGGGAACTCCACCCTCACCGACGGAAGGACGGAGTCCACCCCCGTGTTCCGCACGTCGAAGCGACCGCTGCGCTCGCCCTTCTGGCACTGCCGCTGGTTCCCGAGGTGCTCGATGCGGCAGTCCGCGCAGGCCAGGTGCCCTCCCTTGCACTGCAGAAATCAATCGAACAACACATCAATCAAGAAACATGCACCTTGCTCAATCAACCGAACAGACGAGGTGTATTCGAACCTCATACACTAGAGGCGTCAAGGGGCGGAGGCACAAGGGGCAGTGGAGCACGGTGAGGTCCAGCGAGACCTTAGGGGGTGTTTGTTTCCATGGACTTTTTTGTGTAGGGACTAGAAAAAGTCCCTCTTAGAGACTTTTTTACCAAACGAGAGGGACTTTTTAGGGACTAAACTAGGCATTTGGGACTAAATGAAGAAGACTCTCAAGGAGAGTCTTTTTGGGACTTTTCCAACAATGCCCCTTCATGCACCCATTGGCCCGCCACACCATGGTGTTGTTTGATTGTTATTTTCTATATACTAGGGGCAACATGGTCATTTAATAACCTCTAGGAAGGGACTAGGGACTTTTTAGTCTCTGGAAACAAACAGGGAGGGACTTTTTAGGGACTAGGAACTTTTTAGTTGGGACTAGAAAAAGTCCTAGGACTAGAGAACCAAACACCACCTTAGAGAGCTCCATCGTCGGGTCCTGTTCGGTTTGCATGATCTTGCCCTCCTCGTGCACAACCATCTCTCGACTTGGGCCGGGGTATTACAAAGCTTTACCGTCACATATTTTATACTCCTTCAAGGTGCATTAAATCAACACATGCAAGTATCAAAAGGAGAGTCACGGCATGCATGTGTTGTAATTAATGCGTCGGTAAACGCAAATTATTGAAATATATCGAGTGCAGTGCTTTGATGTGTCGCGTCAACTCATACATCAACGAGAAGTTTGATTATCCTCTCCCTCGCAGACATAACTACACCTGCCTTTGGCTGTATGACAGGTTGGCCACACACCTGTCGGGCCCACCTGTCATACACGCAAAGGAAGGAGCGTCCCTCCCTCGCCCATGAGCGTGGTAGCTAGCAAGACTAGGAGAAGCTTTCGCTACACGCTCTCCCTCCCGCACGCGATGGACATGCAGCAGTTCAATCGATGTCAGATGGCCAGAAGCGTACTGTAGTACTCCTCCAGTGCAGTAGTACTCCATCATTGTTCGACTTCCCGAAGAGGCGAAGAGCCAAGCGGAGCCCGGACGCTCGTGTGGCAGTTTCATGTGTAGAGTAGTCTAGGATAGCGTGTACCGTGCCTGTAATCTTAAAATCATTGGGGTCGGCTCCATGCTATGTGGCTGTCTCGAAGTTTAGAAAACAATAGTCTTCTGGACCTACCTGACACCCTGGTGATTGTAGTTTGCACGCTCATCTGGTCAAGACAGGAATATATATTTTAACTTGTTTTTTTTCGAAAAGGGGGGACTCCCCGGCCTCTGCATCAGAATGATGCATACGGCTACATATATTTTAATTTGTGGTGGGTAAATGTTAGAGGTTGTAGCAAATATATTGTACACTGCGGGTCTTTCACCCAAGTTTAGAGGCAAGCATGTGGGGCCAGTGCTATGATGTGTCGCGTCAACTCGTACAACGAGGAGAAGCTTGATTTTACTACACGCCTTCTCCCTCACCCATGCGCGCAGTTGCTCGCAAACAAGGACAGGCTTTTGCTTAGTAGTACTTCTACAACAAGCTATCCGTCCCGCTCGCGGTGGACGAACATGCAGCAGTGGATTCGACACTGTAGAAGCAGTAGTAGTAACATCATTGTTCGTCTTCTCAAAGAGGCGAAGAGCCAAGCGCAAACCGAACGTTGCAGTTGCGAACATTGGAGCACGCATATCGCCAGGCTCTTGCATGAGACAAAATTGCTATGTGAGCCCACTATTGTACTAGTACGTATAACTACTTGCTAGTATAGCCCCACCACTCCAATCCATCTACTCCCAAGTCTCTGCGCAACACTGCTCACTCCAATCCAAGACCAAGTGACCAGAAGCCACAAGCACCTATGGAGGCAATGGACACGAGCGGCCGTCGGCTGTGCTAAATCATCCAAGGTGCCGGCCTGCGACCCCGCACCGCGCAGTGTTTCCAGACGGTGCTGGCGACCGCAGGCATCGTTCAAACGGTCATCACCGCTGAGGGAGGAAACCCACAGCTACCGGAGGGGCCCAATCCTCTGCTCGTGCCGTTCTCTCCGACACAGCGCCGGCTCGGGAGGTCCTCCGACCCTTCTTCCTCCCTGTCGTATTGTCCGCAGATCCGACCTGCCGCCGCCAACATCCCTGCGACCCTCAGGTATAAGTTCATCGAAAGCGGCCTTGCTCTACTGCCCCAGCTCCCCACGTGTCTGCATGTGCATCTTTTTCTACTCCCATCAGCTCTTCCAAAGCCACCTAAATTTTTAGTATTATTAGAGGTAAAGCTACTTCATGCATTCGAATCTAGGGCTTTGTTCAAACAACGAAGAAAGGGGAGAAAGTTGTAGCATGAATCTAGGACTTGATTCAAAGAGGAAATAATATGGTGGAAGTAGTAGAGACCGGATACCCAACCGGTCTCTTGGTTGAAAATGGAAATAATGGGAAAACACAGTACAAACTAGATAAGGAACATATCTATTATTGGTTGAAAAAAGGATAGAAAGTGGCGGCTGGTGGACAAGTCAATAGAGTATGTCCAGGATTAGATTTGCTGCCATCACATAGTAAAAGGTCTCCAGGATTAGATTTGCTGCCCTCATATAGTAAAAGGTCTCAGGATTAGATTTGCTGCCCTCACATAGTAAATGGTCTCGGGATTAGATTTGTTGCCCTCACATAGTAAAAGGTCTCCAGGATTAGATTTGCTGCCCTCACATAGTAAAAGGTCTCCAGGATTAGATTTGCTGCCCTCACATAGTAAAAGGTCTCCAGGATTAGATTTGCTTCCCTCACATAGTACAAGGTCTCCAGGATTAGGTTTGCTACCCTCACATAGCATGAACAAACTCGGCATCACCACTTTATGCCTCCTTGTAGGTACATTGTGTTGATGCGTCCACTGTCACATGTCTTTATACCAACCTTTTGCTATTGTTAATGTAAGGGCGCATGTAAAATGAAGCGATCACAGTGTTACCTTAGGGACATGTCTAACTAGTGTTATTGTTAATCTAATGCCTCCAGTGATAAGATGCAATTAAACTGTGTTACAAATGGCACTCCTGCTGTTTTCCCTAGTATGATAAGTAAGTTGCTCATTTACGCTGCTGAGTGTCCTAGTGTCCCCACGGTCCCATGCCCTTAAACCAACTCTTTAGCTGTTGTTGATTTACTGTGTCTGGTAAACAAGCAATGCCACCATTAAAGTAATCCCATATTTGAGGAATCTCATTGTTGATCGTAATGCTTCTGGTAACATGAAGCATTGCTGACATTTTAAAATTTCTACTGTCCTTGCGTGATTGCCATGAACATAATTAAGATGCTTCTTTTCATTTTGTATATGTTTCATATACTCTTATTGACCAGCAATTGTTTACTTTCTATCTTTTTGTGCAGATAGGGATATCCATTTCACCTTGTTGCTATTGCGACCTTTTGGTGAACTGCACAAAACAACTTTTTTCGAATGAGTGTCTTGTGCAGTTCAACTAAAATGTCACGTGGGCAACATCTCTCAATTTTGGTGGAACTGCACAAAATGGTTATTGGAGTTTCCAAAATCTCCGTCAAGTTCTACTGGTAATCTCGTGCAACATTTTATTAGCCTTTGCAAGATGGAGCCTTCACTGTCACCACAATGGCACTTTATTTTAGTGGAACTGCACAAAAGGATAAGAAAATTATAGTTGCACCTTACATGAGCCAGACAGCCAACCTTAATGTTCCTCAATTTTAGTGCAACTACTAAAGAAGAACCTGCCAGCTCACAAGAGCAAGTACTTCTTGCTAGCTGAATGATGCAATCTTTGCTTCATTTCAGGTGAACTACAGAAAAAGGCGCATGAATTGAATCATGGAACTCCAGGCAGACCTCATCCAAGTAGAGCTGGAGGTTGAGTTCAAGGAGGCCGCTATTAAAGCGAAATCATGCTCTCCTGTCTCCTTGTTTGTGCTATGCAAACATGTTGTGCAAACAGGAATACTCAACTACAGATGTTGTGATGGTCAAGAGCATTCGCCAAGTTCTTCGATTATATGACATGGCTAGCCAAGATGGATTTAATCCCGATATTCACTTTATCAAAAGGCTCTAATGGGTTGGTTCTGAATCTTGCAAGCTGGGAATCAGTGAGATGTGTAGGCATCTTTGCTGTACTTATTATTTGGATCTTATTTGTTGGTTCTGAATCTTGCAAGCTGGGAAACGCGGCATGATGATGCAGAGGACAACAACCATAACAAACAGTTCAAACTCGGTAGTATTATCTTTTGTGAAAGTGCGACAAATGTGATGATCGTGTGCATCCTGAGAATAATAATTCTAATCGTTGTGCATGTCGATCCTGTGGCACTGATAGAACGAGCGAATGCATTGCTTGTTTTAAGTACAAATTTCTATTAAAGCTAATTAAATTTAAGTAAAGTGACCACTAACTCCTGTTATTACAGTACCAATACAGACCCGCTCGTGAACCGACGTGTGGCTGAGGGTGCATCTTCTGCTGGGCGTGCAGCAGACGACGGAGGGGTAGTAACTGTTGTCGCCTGTACACACTCAGCTTACTGTTGAATCCAGTTCCCCAAGAGCTGAAAAACGAACTGCTGCCGCCGCCTACACACTCGTTCACTCGAAGAGATTCCAATGGCGATCCGAGGAGTTCCCCTTTGAGTTCGCCGTTCAGTCCTATGGCTGCACCAAGTTGAATGTGATGTACACCAACGATACGGACTCGGTGAAGCTCTGCCTCGCCTCAGTCCTATGGCTGCACCAGGTTCTGGAGCATTCACCCGTTTCATCGGCAGCGCCGACTGCACCTTCGCTACAGTGGAGAGAAGGAAGAACGCAATGATTCGGCCATCTGGTGCAACAAGCTTGTCGACATCCAGAAGCAATACAAGATCATCAGCAACGGGCAGGAGAAGGACTCCGTGGTTGACCTCACTGAGACCATCATCGACCGCTGATACGCCAACATGAAAGAAGACGACCTGAACACGTGGGAGGTACCTCTGAATCTAGCCTACATAACCTACACGGCCAAGGGCGCATACGCATGCTACGACATGTACATGTAGATCTTGGACATGAGGGCGTGTCTGCTTCCCGTAACCGACGAGTACACGGACAGCCGCAGCGTCATGATCAAGCGTGCCAGGAAGGTCTAGATGTTGTACTTTATCTGTTTATAAGCACCTTTATCATGTGAGTGTTTCATGCATTAGCCTATGTGTCGTAATTAATAATATGTTTTGTCCGAAATATTTCTTTTAAGAACCCATTAACCTGATTGCTTTTTTAGTGGCAATTTGCTTATGTATGTAAACTAGTTCACTTGTCCGTAAAAAAACTAGTTCACTCGGCTGCCGAGCTTTGAATCTCCTTCCTCCCAACATATTCCCCTCCTCAGGTGGACCCAGCAGGTCTCTGAATTTTCTCCCACTTTCTTTTTCGATGTAAACTAAGTTTTTTCCCAGTACTTTCCCCTAGAACCAACTCAACTGTCCCATGTCTACCCTAAAAAATAATAATACCCCACGTACTATTAACTCATCAAATTAAAATGATATTTTATTTCGTAAGTTGAAAGTTCTTACAAAATAATAATAATAATTGTTTATATATAACTTGGCAAGTTAACTCCTAGTGATTGCGTACATAAGCTTGCAAAGATTTTACTGATGTGCAATCATGTGTTTATGTTTTTATAACATTTCTCCGTCTAGCCCAACATGATATTTTCACCCAGTCTAGCAAGTCCGCGGCTTTCGAGAAAAATGCAAATGGGATTTAAATGGGCTGCATAGATGCTACATCATTGTTTCACCCAGCCCACCAAATGGACTAAAAAACAAATGGACTGACAGCTGGGTCCACGGCCACAGCCCAGTTTTTTTGTTATTTGACAAGTAAGTCACTTTGTCAGGCCTGTTGGGCTGCAAATCTTTCAAGATGAGGAGAGCTTTCATTTGGCTGGCCAAGAAAATGGCCCATCAGTAAGGAGAAATGGGCTATATATTTTTAAAACACATCAAACCGGCAATTAGTTTCAAATATCTTTTTTTTCATTTCGAGGTTTTAAATTACATTAATTTTTATGTGTGGAGAATTTGTTGGATTTTATATTGATATACATTTATTTTTAAAATCAGTTTGAATGTGAGTCGAAATTTCGGGATTAAAAACAGTTCGGACCGCACCGAAATATGCAAAATTTCATATAATTTTTTAACCATGTCCACAATATGGGCTGTAATGCTAACAAAAAGAATATGGGCTCCAAAAAAACCTTAAGAATTACCAAATGGGTTGTATGCTGTTTTCCACAGATTTGAGGCTTTCCTAAAAAAAGGTTGGCGCACAAGCAGTGACTGTTGGATGGCCATCCAACGGCCGTCGTGCTTCTTCAATCTCTGCTCTTCCTGCTCCAGCCGCTCAAACCGGCGCCGGCGGGACTGCCTGCTCCCTCCTCCCCGCGGCCGGCTCTACTGCCCTGCAGGCCTCACCGCCCCACCGTACTCCCATCGTTGGCCTAGCCATCCCTCTACTCACCCACACCTGCTGTTATTCTCCGGCGACGGCAGACGAACCAGTAAACCCTTGTACAGTCATACTCCCCTCCACGTGGGAAACAACTGCCGATTCTTCCCTGCCTCCGTGTCGTTCCCTTCCTAGGCCTCTCCGTCGTCCACCACCCTGGTGCTCTCGGCACGGCCTGGTCAACGTGGTCAACGACCGATATGCATCCGAAGTGGACTTTACGTGGAGAGGCCGACAGCTGGTTCCATGGCCGCACGCAAGGAAATGCCTCCTTATTACGCGCAAAATAATGATTCCTCCACCTGACATCAGGGACCCATCGAAAGGGCTCTGTATTTCACGAAAAAAACATTACCGCCGTTGACAGCTCGGACCCACCAGCTTTATCTTCGCACGCAAGGAAGTGCCTCCTTATTACGCACAAAAAAATGAATACTCCCCCTGTTAGCTGGGACCCAGTATAGTGGCAGGCTGACTTGTGGGCCTACTAAGTTGACGGGGACGGAGGGCTTTGTCAACTTAGTCAATATGCATGATTCTAGCTCCAGTGACCGTACGATGTCCATCCAACGACCGTAGTGCTTCTTCAACCTCTGGCCTTCTTGCTCCAGCCGCCCAAACCAGCGTCGGTCGTGCCTCGTGCTCCTGCCTCCCATGGCCGGCTGCGATGTGGCGGAGGCCTCACCGCCCCCTACTACTCCCACCGCTGGCCAGGCCATCCCTCTACTCACCCACACCCCCTGTTATTCTGCGGCGATGGCAGCCTCACACCGCAGCGAACCAGTGAACCCTCGTACTCCTCTACGCGTGGGCATCCACTGCCGCGTCTTCCCCGGCTCCGCGTCGTCCCCTTCCTAGGCCTCGCCGTCATCCACCGCCCTGGTGCTCTCGGCACGGCGTGGTCAACATGGTCAAGGAACGGCTTCCATCGGACGTGGACTGTACGTGGAGAGGCTGACAGCTGGGTCCATGACCGCAGCAAGGAAGTGCCTCCTTATTAAGTGCAAAATAATTATTCCTCCACCTGACAACGGGACCCACCGGACGGGCCACCGTATTTCGTGAAAAAATGTTTCCCCCTGACTGCTGGGACCCACCAGCTACATCTTCGCACGAAAGGAAGTGCCTGACAGTTGGGACCCACCTGGTCGAAGCGTACGTAGCATTGTCATTCTGGTCGCGAACGTGTACGTACATATTGGTCGATGTAGAGGCACGCACGTGTCGTAGTAGAGGCGCGCACGTAGCATTTACACGTACGTACAGCAGCCATGGTGCAAGAAAGAAAATACGGCCATGTATGTGTACATACGGGCGGGGTCTTGAACGCCTACTCGCGCATACGTACGGCCAGGGCTCGTGTACATGGCTGGGTCGGAACGGAGAAACAGCGTCGTCGTCGTGTTCATGGGGAGGCAACGGAATGCGTCGTGTTCATGGGGAGGCAACGGAATGTGTCGTGTTCATCGGGAGGGCTTGGACGGAACAGGCGATGGAAACGAGGCCTGGCGTACCGCAAAACGGAGGAAACGGCCTTGTGTTCGACCGGCCACGTTCGAAACAGGATCCTGTTGATCGGGAGGGGTCTGGCGTACTGCAAAACGGAGGAAACGGACCTCCTACAGTCGAAACAGGGGTCCTGTTGATCGGGATGGGTGTGGCGTACTGCAAAACGGAGGAAACAGACTTGTGTTGGAGCGCTACGGTCTAAACGGGGGTCCTGTTCATCGGGAGGGGTGTGGCGTACCGCAAAACGGGACTCCACGAGATACTGTTCATCTCCACCGTCGACCCCCTCCAGCCTCCATGAGCTACTGTTCATCCACCGTCGACCTCCTCCAGCCTCCACATGTGACTGTTCATCCACGGGCTCCTGTTCATCTAGCCTCCACGGCGTGCTACTCCACCGGCTACTGTTCAACCACCCCTCCACCGTCTACTGTTCATCCAGCCCTCCACACCATGGGGTCCTGTTCAACCACCCCTCCACGGGCACCCCTCCACCATCTACTATTCATCCAGCCCTCCACACCATGGGGTCCTGTTCAACCATCCCTCCACTGTCTACTGTTCATCCAGCCATCCACACCGCGGGGTCCTGTTCATCCACCCCTCCACGGGCACCCCTCCACTGTCTACTGTTCACCCAGCCCTCCACCACACCACGGGGTCATGTTCATCCAGAGGTAATGCCACCGCTCACTGTTCATCCACCCCCCCCCCCCCCCCCCGCAATGCTCACTGTTCATCCCATCGATCGGCTTCAGTTAGCAGCAGTAGCTAAGGAACCGCTCGACCGGGTTCAGTTAACAGCCATCGATCGATCGCTCGGGTTCAGTAACACATAGCCTGCAGTGCAATCGCTCGGGTTCAGTTAGAGCCCAACGCCTCGCTCGGGTTCAGTTAGAGCCAACGCCTCGCACACACGTGCGTACGTGTACGAGAGAAACGCGCATCGCTCAGCCCCCGACCTCCCACCGTAACCGGGAACTCCCTAAAATTTTCCTCCCCCTCGCTTCTACCACGGTTTTTTCCATCATGGACGGACCAAAGAATGTCATGCAGCTGCGTCTCCGGCCCGCCCAGGACGAAAAGCCCATTTTCTATCATGATTTTTTGTCATAAAAGTAGGAGCCCACCACATCTATGATCATACCGGGTTTTGTCACAATTATCGTCATGAAGTGTCATATGTATGACAGAAAAATTTTCGTTCGGCTCAAAATGTCACGGATGCGTCTTTTTTTGTAGTGCTAGCTTTTGGCTTCACCCAGTCTGAGGTACACATCCGGCTGACCCGGCGGTAACAATCGCAGAGGTGCTCCCCTTATGCCCTAGCCGAATTAACGGGAACATAGGGCATAAATACAATAGCCAGGCAACCCAGCTTGGCCAAAACTTAAGTCATATCGATGCATATAATGGCGAAAAAAGGTACATGCGGAAGTGTAACACATGTGCGGGGCATGAGGCCCAGATAAATAATTAAGATTCTGTGAAAGAAGCCCCCAGGTATGATGAGCGCAGCTAGCGCATCTATAATGTGCAAGCGAGGCACAAGTTGGCCCTTGAAGGCCTAGAAAAAGAATAAAAGAAAGAAAAAAAGAAAAACAAGACAAATAATGTATATGCAAAAAATGGACAGAGGAAGGGGACGAACATAGAGTCCGGCGCTAGGCGTAGAATCTTCGGAGCTTGGCCGCGTTCCATGGGTTTGGCTCGAGTCGATTAGTCGATGCATCCCACAGTCGGTACGCTCCACTGGTCAGAACTTGGTCAATAATGAAGGGACCTTCCCATTTGGGCTCGAGCTTATTCTTTTTCTTATCCGGCAGGCGTAGAACTAGTTCGCCAACGTTATACATTTTGGCCCGTACTTCTCTGCTTTGGTATCTGCGAGCCTGTTGCTGATAAAATGCGGAACGGGCTTTTGCTACATCGCGCTCCTCCTCCAGGGTGTCCAGACTGTCCTGTCGATCGAGCTCGGCTTCTCTTTCTTCATACATGCGCACCCGAGGTGAGTCATGAATTATGTCACAGGGCAAGATTGCCTCTGCGCCGTACACCATAAAAAGGGTGTATATACGGTACTACGATTCAGTGTTGTCCGCAGCCCCCAGAGTACGGAGTCGAGATCCTCTACCCAGTGCGTGTTAGACTCCGTTAAGGAATGCAATAGTCTGGGTTTAATGCCGCTCATTATAAGACCGTTTGCTCGCTCAACTTGGCCGTTGGTTTGTGGGTGATAGACTGAAGCATAATCGAGCTTGATGCCCATTTTGCTGCACCAGAGTTTTACCTCATCGGCAGTGAAGTTTGTGTCGTTGTCAGTGATGATGCTGTGGGGGACGCCATAATGGTGTACGACTCCGGATATGAAGTCTATCACCGGTCCGGATTTGGCTGTTTTAACAGGTTTGGCCTCTATCCATTTGGTGAATTTATCCACCATTACCAGTAAGTATTTTTTCTTGTGGGTAACCCCTTTAAGGGGTCCAACCATGTCAAGCCCCCAGACCGCGAAGGGCCACGTAATGGGGATTGTTTGGAGGGCGGTGGGTGGCGTGTGGCTTTGATTTGCAAAGAGCTGGCAACCGACGCAACGTTGGACCAAGTCTTGTGCATCTGCCCGGGCCGTTGGCCAATAGAATCCTGTATGGAAGGCCTTGCTTACAAGAGCCCGGGCTGTGGCATGGTGACCGCCGAGTCCGGCGTGAATTTCTGCCAAAAGTTTCCACCCTTCCTCTTCGGAGATGCACCTTTGAAGGACTCCAGTAGTGCTTTTTTATACAATTCTCCCTCATGGACCCTGTAGGCCTTAGATCGCCGCACTATGCAGCGTGCCTCATTTTGGTCCTCCGGAAGTTCCTGCCTAGTTAGGTAGGCCAGGAATGGTTCTGTCCACGGGGCTATGATGGCCATCATTACGTGGTCTAAAGGTGTTATTTCGGTGGCAGAGCCTCCGATTGTGTCAGAGTGTTCGATATCGGGTATTTTGGCCGGGTCCGGACTATTGTTACCAGTGTCCCCTTCCCATACTACGGATGGCTTGAACAGCCTCTCCAAAAATATGTTGGGGGGGGGGCGCATCGCGTTTTGCGCCGATGCGGGCGAGGATATCCGCCGCCTGATTGTTTTCCCGAGCCACATGGTGAAATTCAAGCCCCTCGAACCGAGCTGACATTTTTAGGACGGCATTTCGGTAGGCCGCCATTTTCGGATCCTTGGCGTCAAAGTCTCCATTTATTTGGGATATTGCGAGGTTTGAATCCCCACGCACCTCTAGGCATTGAATGCCCATGGAGACTGCCATCCGAAGACCATGCAACAGAGCTTTGTACTCGGCTGCGTTGTTGGAGTCTGTCTATAATATTTGCAGTACGTACTGAACAGTATCTCTGGTTGGGGACGTCAGGACGACGCCAGCCCCTAGACCCGCCAGCATTTTAGAACCGTCGAAGTGCATGATCCAATTGGAGTATGCGCCGTACTCTTTAGGGAGTTCGGCCTCCGTCCATTCGGTGACAAAGTCGGCCAATACTTGCGACTTAATGGCTCGTTGAGGTTTGTTTGTTATGTCGAACGGGAGGAGCTCAATGGCCCATTTGGCAATCTGGCCCGTAGTGTCGCAGTTGTTTAGAATATCATTAAGTGGCACTTCCGAGGCTACTGTAATCGAACACTCTTGAAAGTAGTGTCGCGGCTTCTGGGATGCCATGAATACCGCATATGCTACCTTTTGATAATGTGGGTACCGTGATTTGCATGGAGTGAGAACAGTGGATACATAGTATACCGGCTTTTGAAGAGGGAATTTATGTCCGTCAGCTTCTCGTTCGACGACAAGCACTGCGCTTACAACTTGATGAGTTGCCGCAATGTACAACAACATTGGTTCACCGATGTTTGGCGCGGCCAGGATTGGGTTGGTTGCCAAAATGGACTTTATTTCTTCCAATCCGGCTGTGGCAGCGTCCGTCCACTCGAAGTGTTCGGTGCGCCGAAGGAGGCGATAAAGGGGTCAAGCCTTTTCTCCTAAGCGGGAGATAAAGCGGCTTAGAGCCGCCACACATCCAGTTAACTTCTGGATTTGTTTGAGGTCTGTTGGGGTAGCCAACTGTGACAAAGCCCGGATTTTGGCTGGATTAGCTTCAATACCTCTACTGGAGACAATGAAACCAGGAGCATTCCGGCTGGTACACCGAAAACATATTTTCCGGATTGAGCTTGATGTTGTATGTTCGGAGGTTATCGAATGTGAGCCTCAAGTCATCTATCAAAGAGTCGACGTGTTTGGTTTTGACGACCACATCGTCTACGTATGCCTCTACTGTTTTGCTGATTTATTTCTCCAGACACGTCTGAATCATGCGCTGATATGTTGCATCGGCGTTTTTGAGCCCAAAAGGCATTGTGTTGAAACAGAAGGGACCGTATGGTGTGATGAATGCCGTTGCGGCTTGGTCGGACTCCGCCATCTTGATTTGCTGGTAACCGGAGTATGCGTCGAGGAGACACAATGACTCGTGTCCTGCGGTAGCATCAATAATTTGATCGATGCGGGGGAGGGGGAAGGGATCCTTTGGGCAAGCTTTATTGAGGTCCTTGAAATCGACACAAAGGCGCCAGGATTTATCCTTCTTTGGTACCATCACCAGGTTTGCTAGCCAGTCCAGGTGGTTTATTTCTCTGATGAATCCGGCCTCCAATAACTTGGCTAGTTCCTCTCCCATGGCCTGTCTCTTAGGTTCGGAGAAACGCCGAAGAGCTTGCTTGACCGGCTTGAATCCCTTTAGGATATTGAGGCTATGCTCGGCCAACCTGTGTGGGATTCCTGGCATGTCTGAGGGATTCCAGGCGAATATGTCCCAATTCTCGCGCAGGAACTCTCGTAGTGCGGCGTCCACGGCGGGGTTTAACTGTGCCCCAACGGAGGCTTTTTTGTAGGGTCCATTGGGTGGACATGGAATTTGACTATTTCATGCGCTGGTTTAAAATAGGTGGACTTGGATCTCTTATCGAGTATCACGTCGTCCCTGTCCACTTTGGAGCGTAGCATGGTTAATTCCTCGGCCGAGAGGGCTTCGGATAATGCCTCGAGGGCTAGTGCGGCTGTTTTGTTTTTGGCGCGGAGTGTTGTGTCCGGATCACTGGCGAGGGTGATGATTCCGTTGGGCCCGGGCATTTAGAGCTTCATGTACCCATAATGGGGTACGGCTTGGAAGATCGTGAACACCTCACGTCCTAAAAGGGCGTGGTATCCACTGCTAAACGGGGCCACTTGAAATGTAATTTCTTCGGACCTATAGTTCTCTGGCGTACCGAATACCACATCTAGTGTGAGTTTCCCAGCGCATCGTGCCTCCCGACTGGGTATGATTCCCCTGAAGGTTGTGCTACATTGCTTAATGCGGTTCCCGTCTATTTCCATTTTTTGAAGAGTTTCCTCGTAGATGAGGTTTAATCTGCTGCCGCCGTCCATGAGTACTTTGGTGAGTCGAAAGCCGTCCACAATTGTACTGAGGACCAGTGCGACTGGTGCTCGGGCTGTTCGGAATTTAGGTTCGTCACTTCCATTGAAGGTAATAGCCGTGTCACTCCATGGATTTATTGCTGCTACATGGCAGATTTCGGCCATGCTGCGGAGTGTTCGCTGGCGCCTATTATTTGACGCAAAGGTCTCAAAGACTGTTAACACCGTATTGCTATCCACAGGATGGTGCTCTATGGCATTTGGGATAAGAAGATCCTCACCACTTTTGGCCACCTGCCGGAGTATCCAACATGCTCTAAGGCTTTGACTTAGGAGGGGATTATTATTTTTGCTCTGGGATGACATGCATGATACACTTTGAGAACACACACATGCATGTGTACGCATGAATCCCTCCCATCAAGTCAAAGTGGCTAGTACAACGACACCATCATGAACCGATCTCGCTCTGTGTGGGGAGCTAGTGTACGATTTTTGACACACGCGCCAGATCAATGTTGTGTATTCAAACATGCATGCACGCATCACCTCCATACATATGCATGTAGTGGTTGCCTTCGAATGATACACTCCCTCGCGTGGTTATCGGTGACAAGCCTATATATTCGTGGGCCCGCGTGGACATCCATGATCACCTTGACCAACAACAAGATAGGTTACCATGGAAGATTCTTCATTTGGATCCTGTTATCGTAGTATAGGTCATGGTGAGATTCGGACCTAATTAAGTTTGAGCGCATATACTATGCACACATGCATGCATATATGAATCCCCGTCGTTGGCTTAAAGTGTGGTGTAACATACATATGCATCATCAACCTAACCCTCACTCAGTGTGGGGATTTCTAGTTCGATATCACACTGCCACATCAAAGTTGTTCCATTGTTACTCAAAAACACACCTCTCCATACATATGTTTGGGCCACACGCATGCAGTGGTTGTCTTTGGGGACTAGCTACTTCCGTGATTATTGGCGAGCTAGCCCATCTCCAAGGTCGCATGGACGGCCATCACTTTGACCAACAACAAGAGAGAGGTTGTACAACCAAGGTGGGTTATTCTTGGTCCGTTTTACGATCCATCTTGGTGAGATATATGCCTCTCTGGCCCGCTGACTGAAAGTGTGTGTGTTGGGGGGGGGGGGTTGCTACATCGCACTTTGCTAGGTGAACCTCGGTTGGGGGGCATGCATTCATAGCTTAATTAGGATTCCCTTCGTGGCGACACGAGGGGGGTGGGGGCTGCTAGCTACTTCGCACTTTGCTAGGTGAACCTCGGTTGGGGGGGGGGAGGGGCATGCTCATAGCTTAGGATTCCCTTCGTGCCGACACGAGGGGGGCTGCTAGCTACTTCGCACTTTGCTAGGTGAACCTCGGTTGGGGGGCATCCATTCACAGCTTAGGAATCCCTTCGTGCCGACATGAGGGAGGGGGGCTGATAGCTCTACTTCACGCTTTGCTAGGTGAACCTCGGTAGGGGGCATGCATTCATAGCTTAGGATTCCCTTCGTGCCGACACGAGGGAGGGGGGCTGCTAGCTACTTCGCACTTTGCTACGGTGAACCTTGGTTGGGGGGCATGCATTCATAGCTTAGGATTCCCTTCGTGCCGACACGAGGGAGGAGGGGGCTGCTAGCTACTTCGCACTTTGATAGGTGAACCTCGGTTGAGGGGGAGGGGGCATGCATTCATAGCTTAGGATTCCCTTCGTGCCGACACGAGGGGGGGGGGTGGGGGCAAGCAATATAGTGCGCTTTGCGAGAGAGGTGCCACATCGAAGTTGCATTTGGTATTTGAAAATCAAACCACCGTTTTGATACATAAATTTGGTCCACATGCAAGTGTGTTCGTGTTCTGACCCTCTCTGTCATTTTTCGCCAAATTTATGAACATTAGACAAGTCGGATGACGCAACAGACACGGTTCACTCAAACTAACTGTGTGCCACGCCGGTGCACCTGTCATGCACACATCCGCACAGTAGATTGGGCTCCACGAGGCTCCCCCTCTCAAAAATATCTTCCCACCTCGAGGGGTTTTCTGTTTCATAACACATGGTTGTTATCTCCGGACCGTGTGCGATGTTTCTTGTTCCCAATCCCGCCTGCATCCCTAGAAAATATCTGCCTGCCTAGAGGGTTTTTCTGTTTCATAACACATGGTTGTTATCTCCGGACCATGTGCGATGCACTATCATCAAAATTTTCAATAGCCCGGCATTTCACTCCCGCTTAGTAAAATTTTCTGTACCCGCGTCATTTACTCAAACACCCCGCGCCCCCTCCACACACACACACACACACACCAAAACCTCCTCGGGCGTGCACATGCGCGCACGCACACACACACACCCTCCCTCGCTCGAAACCCTAGTAAAGTCCCTGCCGCCGCCGCCGCAAGGCCTCCATTGTCAACATCTGTCGGTTTGCCTGTGCAGCTTACCCACCGATCTCCATACCCAGGCCGCCCTGAGTTTCTTAGATGATGCCTGCCAAACGCCCCCTTTCCCACAGATCCCCATCCCCATCCCCCACTCCAAAGCGTCACAGCCTAAGCCCGGCTACGCTTCCCGTGGAGCTCGAGGAGCGACTGGCCCAAATGAGGTGTATATCCGTCTCTTCGCCCGACGTCACCGAGGAAGCTGACGACCATTATTGGCGGCAGGCACTCAAGTAGCGGGCTAGAGTATGCGGGCATGTGTCGTCCGCCAGCTACGACATCGAGGTCATCGACAGCGACGCCCTGAGGCGGGCTGTGTCACAGGTAAGTGGCCCACTCCCAACCCCTCGGGTTCAACCACCGTCGGTCTCATCCATGGCCCCACCGCTGATCTCCTCTGGCTCGCTATCAAAAATTTGCCATTCTACATCGCCATCGAGCCCCTTTTTTCATTTCTGAAGGACATGTTCTGCGATGCTGGCTTGGGATCCACAGCTTCCAAGTCAGACCTCATCGACGGCGACCGCGAGGAGGGCACCCTCTCCGGCTCTTCCAAGGGGAAAGAGCCCATATGCTCTTCCAAGGGGAAAGCGCCCGTCTGCGACATCAGGGAGGGAACCCTACAGCTGTGCTCTTCCAAGGGGAAGGAGCCCATCTGCGACAACATGGAGTGCATCCAGGGTCCGTGCTCTTCCCACGAGAACGAGCCCATCCGTGACAAGTGAGGAAACCCATGATTTGTTTTGATGTGCCTCTTCACAGGGGGAAACCTATGATTTGTTTTGTCGAGTCCCTTTTGTAGTGTAGTGAGAATATGTCCAGTTTTAATTGCTATATCTGGTTGTTTGCAGTATGCCTTGTTTATTTCAGTTTTTCACAATGTGATGCTCTATATGTGCAATTATTTACTGTGCAGTACATTTCATCGATCCAGTTTTAAACATACCGATAGGAATGCATATATTTGCTTGTTGTTAAGCCTGCTATAGCTAGCATATGCCTCTTTTAAAGTTTTTTGATTGTTCGGTTGTTTGTAGTTAGCATATGTTCAGTTTCAAATGCTATCTTTGGTTGTTCGTAGTATGCCTTGTTTATTCCAGTTATTCATGACGTGATGTTCTATATGTGAAAGTATGAACTGTGCAGTTCAATTTCATCAGTACCAGTTTCAACAATACCACTATGAATGACTACATTTGGTTGCTGCATCTTGTAGTTAACACATCTTTCCATTTTTATTTAACCATAACCGGTATACTTAGACCGACACAATACCAGTTTGAATGACCATGTTTGCTTGTTGTTAAATGTTTGGCCTGTTGCAGTTAGCACACCTTTCCACTTGTTTTGCTTTACTAGCATGCTTAAACCTGCACACTGAAGCTATCTTTTGGAGATTATTTTGTCTGTCATGTGTAATTTTGGTTGATATTTAGCCTGTTGTGCTTAACATGCTTCTTGATGTACCTACACAGGACAATTTTGGGAACGACTGTTGTTTTCCATCGAGGTTACTTTCATCCCATGGCTTATATTTGCTCACTATTCAGGATATCGGTAGCTGGTACCATATAGGCCGGCGGCTGATAAGGGACTAATCGGTGAATTGGACTTTGAACTGAATATATCCGCAACCCATTTTTCCTTAGGTTAACTAGGGCCGTATGTAATATATCTGAGGCTACATAGCAACATGCACTGTACTTAATGTCTAAATATGAAATCCTAGACTACATAGCAACAAGGAAGAGTGTTACATTAATGTTCTAATTATGTCTAGATATATGTAGAAGAGCAGCAGCAGCAACATCAACAACACAACCCTGTTTGGATACTCAACTTAGCTAGAGGTTAGAGTTAGTTTCTAGCTCATTACTAACCCTGAACTAACTCCATCCAAAGAGTTGTTTGGATGGTAGGGTTAGATTGACAATAAATGCACTAGGAGAACTAGCTCCGATTAGCACCTCTTGAGTTGGATACTAGTTTTTTGGGTGGGTTATAGATGCAACTAGCTCAAACTAGCCCTCTTGTTTAGATATACTTTAGGGCTATTTGATCCCAAACTAGCTCAAACTAACTGTAACTCGTGGATACAGCAGCAGATAATTTGTAAGAATTAACTAAACTCCTTCCGGCCCATAATATAAGATGTTAATTCATCTAATATGTGAGTACATTGGATGTTATAAGATACTCCTTCTGTTCCTAAATATTTGTCTTTTTAGAGATTTCAAATGGACTACCACATACGGATGTATATAGACATGTTATAAAAAGAATGTTGTACTACATCATTGTGCAATTGTTGTTTAGCTTCTAATATTAACTTGGTGCTTTTAGGTACATATGTCATTGGTAAAGATCTGCGTTTCGACCCTTTCTGCATATGGGGCAGTGAGATATCGATGAACCAGCATCAAGTGAGGAAGCTGATAAAGATTGTTAGTAAAATGAGTCCAAAGATGGCAATTAAACTATTTGTTTACACTTTATCCAAGACAACAACGATTGTAGGATGGCAAGTAAGAACTCTGCAGCCTTCTCTTTACTGCCCATAATGAGTTGTGTTAGATGACAATGTTTGAATCTTTTTCCTTTGCAGTGGTTGCCAAAGCAGTTTACTCAAGATTACCTCTCAAACTACATGATTGGTGAGCATGCAAAGGTTAAAGTATTTCTACCAAAACATGATGATTATCTAGATGTTTTCATGAAGACCGTGAAGGATGGGCGGGGGCGGTCGGCCATCACAAGGGGTTGGACTAGAGTCGTGCGTGCCTTCTGCATGGAGGAGGGCACAATATGGGCATTCCGCTTCACCTTGTTCAGCAACTAGAATATATTTCACCTCTTTCTTTACCATCTTTAATAGTACAAGTATACAACTGTGGTTCATCATTCTTTATTTGGTTCTTATGTAATTCTTGAACATATGTACCTATGGATCGAATAATGCATTGGTTGTTTGAACCTGATGGATATGAATAGAGTTGTAGCATACATTCAAATTCAAATCCAAATCCGATACAATTTGGAAAAGCAACAATTAAATTACGGTGGAATTACGCTCTCCAGGTTGTTACGGCACACACGGTTGGTAAAACACAAACATTTGCGATATGCACCATACTCGGAGACGGTTCACAGAGAGGAAACGTGTGCAAGCATGCACACATTTGCCGTTTGCAAAGTGTGTGCGATGTCAGACAATATCACAAACGGTGCGGGTAAACTAAACGTTTGTGTTAGTTGCCTTATCGTACACGATTCGCAACCATGAACTATTTCTGATGAAGTATGCATCGTAAACGTTGCACCATAGAATAGCGTGTGCAATAGTTGTCGTGTACGACGATGTTACGATGGTCTGACATTTCGTAATCCTGTCCGACACTCATACGATGATTAGCTAATCTTCTTAATGGTGAACCGTTTGTGATAGGCCGCACATCATACACATTCTATAATAGTGAACCGTTTGTGATGGGCCACGCATCGTAAACGTACCACCATAGAATACCATATGTGATGGCAATGCAAGCAGAAATGAGTAGGAGTACTGTCGGGGCCCTATGCCCAACGGTTTCTGGGTCATGTGGGAAGGACCCCCTATCACCCACACTCACTTGGCGATGGTTCCAAATGCCATCGCGGAAAGGGGTTTTAAACCGCTTGTTTAGGACCGACGCACACCAGTGACAGTTCGAAGAGACTTGCAAAGATATCAAATCATGCATAAAAGAATTCAGAGGATATTCAAGTAATATTCATAGATAAGCTGATCATAAATCCACAATTCATCGGATCTCAGCAAACACACCGCAAAAGAGTATTACATCGAATAGATCTCCAAGAACATCGAGGAGAACATGGTATTGAAAATCAAAGAGAGAGAATAAGCCATCTAGCTACTAGCTATGGACCCGTAGGTCTGCGGTAAACTACTCACGCTTCATAGGAGAGGCAATGGTGTTCATGTAGAAGCCCTCCGTGATCGATTCCCCCTCCGGCAGGACGCCGAGAAAGGCCGCAAGATGGGATCTCACGGGTACAGAAGGTTGCGACGGTGGAAAAGTGGTTTCGTGGCTCCCTGGACGTTTTTGGGGTATAAGAGTATATATAGGAGGAGGATCTAGGTGAGAAGGTCGCCGAGGGGCCCACAAGGTTGGGGGCATGCCCCACCCCCTGGCATGCCCTCCACCCTTGTTGCTGCCTCGCGACTCTTTTGACTTGCACTCCAAGTCTTCTGGGTGTCTTCTGATCCAACAAAAATCATCACAAAAGTTTTATTACATTTGGACTCCGTTTCTGCAAAACTCTAAAACAAGGAAAAACAGAAACTGTCACTCGGCTCTGATAACCCACAAGTATAGGGGATCGCAACAGTTTTCGAGGGTAAAGTATTTAACCCAAATTTATAGATTTGACACAAGGGGAGCCAAAGAATATTTGAAGGTATTAGTAGCTGAGTTGTCAATTCAACCACACCTTGAGATTAATTATCTACAACAATATGATCAATACCACAGTAATATGATAGTTGTGATAGGAGTGACAACAACAACCGTAATAGTAATAGTGATAGCAGTAATTTGTAGCAAGTATAACAGTGATGATACCAGTAGTAACACAGCAAGATCAATAAGGATAAATTCGTAGGCATTGGATTGGTGACTTGTTGGATGATATTCATCATGAGATAGTTATAACCTAGGGCAATACGGCACTAGCTCCAGTTCATCGATATAATGTAGGCATGTATTCCGTAAATAGTCATACATGCTTTATTAAAAGAACTTGCATGACATCTTTTGTCCTACCCTCTCGTGGCAGCGGGGTCCATATTGGAAACTAAGGGATATTAAGGCCTCCTTTTAATAGAGAACCGGAACAAAGAATTAACACATAGTGAATACATGAACTCCTCAAACTACAGTCATCACCGAGAGTGGGCCCGGTTGTTGTCACTCTGGGGTTGCCGGATCATAACCGTAGTAGGTGACTATAACTTGCAGGATCGGATCTAAAACATGGATATAATGGTGAATTCATAAACGATTCAGATCTAAAATCATGGCACCCGGGCCCAAAGTGACAAGCATTAAGCATGGCAAAGTCATAGCAACATAAATCTAAGAACATAGTGGATACTATGGATCAAGACCTAACAAAACTAACTCAATTACATGACGAATCTCATCCAACTCCTCACCGACCAGTGAGCCTATGAAGGAATTACTCACTCCCTGTGGGGAGCATCAAGGAATTGGCGATGGAGATAGCTTGGTGATGACGAAGATCAAAGATCTCCCTCTCCAGAGCCCCAAACAGACTCCAGATCTGCCCTCTCGAGGAAGAACAGGGCTTGGCGGTGGCTCTGTCTCGTGGATCGCGATAATTCTTTCTCCCTGATTTTTTCTGGAATAATGTAATTTTATAGTATCAGGGGGGTCATCAGCGGGGCCACCAGGTGGGTACAACCCACCTGGGCGCGCCAGGAGAGGGGGGCGCGCCCTGGTGGCTTGTGCCCACCCAGGGGCCCCTCTCCGGTGGGTCTTGGATCCAGAAATTCTTATTGTTGGTATAAAAAATCCTCAAAAAGTTTTGTTCCATTCCGAGAACTTTTATTTCTGCACAAAAATAACACCATGGTAGTTCTGCTGAAAACAACGTCAGTCTGGGGTTAGTTCATTCAAATCATGCATATTAGAGTCCAAAACAAGAGGAAAAGCGTGAGAAAAAGTAGATACGTTGGAGACATATCAACTCCCCCAAGCTTAAACCGTTGCTTGTCCTCAAGCAATTCAGTTGATAAACTGAAAGTGAGAAAGAAAAACTTTTACGAACTCTTTTGCTCTTGTTTGCGTAAATAAGCTTAAACATCACCCAGGTTTTCAGCCAACATTATAACTAACCATGTCAACAATAACTCTTAAAGATTACAATGTTTCATATCAATGACATAATCAGCTAGCGAGCAATAATAAGATATCTCAAATAGCAACACTTTGTCAAAATAACCATATATAATATGACAATAATGGTATCTTGCTAGCTCTTTTTGAGACTGCAAAACATAAATGCAGAGAACCTCCAAAGTTCAAGCAACAACTAGACATTGTAATTCATGGTAGAAAAGATCCAGTCATGATGCACCCAACATTAGCTATACAAAATGCATAAATCATGACCGCTGTGCGCTACTCAGTTTCTGGCGCTTGTTTATACAAGGTGATGACACAACATAAAAGTAAATAGATAGTCCCTTCGCAGAGGGAAGCAGTGACTTGCAGAGGTGCCATAGCTCAATTTTTAAAACGGAGATAAATGATATTTTGAGACACGCACCCTTCTCATTCACTTCACGACCATCATTTATCAACATCTTCCATGCTAACCACGCTAGTGGCGGTTCCCAAGCGATAAAATTAAAGGTTTACTCCCCTCCACCATCAATCACACTCCACAGCTTGTCCAAAACAACGGGTGTCGTCCATACCAACATCAGTCCCAGGGGAGTTTTGTATAATTATTTGCATTTTTGTGTTTGGGGCTGGGAATCCCTATTACCGCCCATTTCCTCATGCGATGGCGAGTGAATAAACACTCGACCTGAGGTAAACATGCTTAGCACAGAAGATATCGACCACCTCCTGTCGTTCCATGAACAATCCAGGCACACAAAACGGATAATTTTTTAGAAGTTTTTAGAGGTGGCACATGCTAATTTAGTTAGGACGACAGGGTAATACCGTATATAGGTATATATGGTGGACTCATCTGGAATAACTTTGGGTTCAAGGTTTTTGATGTACAAGCAGAACTCCCACTTAGTACAAGCGAATGCTAGCAATTTAAGACTGGGAAGCGGCCAGCTAGAGAGCAACAACGATCATAACCAGGCATTATGCATAAGTAACATTGGACACTAGCATGAGTAGGATATGAACACCATGAACATAAATATTATAGAGGCTATGTTGGTTTTGATTCAACTACATGGATGAACATGTACCAAGTCAAGCCACTCAAACATTTAGATGAGGATACCATATCATCATACTACATCACAATCATTATAACGCTATGTTTATATCCAAGATAAATCATTATTAACTCCCACCTACTTATGCATGGCATGAGAAACTATAATATCTAACTGCCATTGAAAACATGTTTAATCATAATGGACAGAAGCCTGGATACAAGGTTAAACATATTTACACAAACAGAACAAGTCGAGTTCATACCAGTTTCTCCTTGCCACGACCAACTCATCAAATATCGTCATTATTGCCTTTCACTTGCACGACCGAATGCTATGAAAATAATAATAGTGCAAGAGTGCCATGGACTAAGCTGGAATCTACAAAACATTTTATTCAACGGGAGAAGACAAGGTAAAATGGGCTCTTATTAGTTCAACAGTTATTCATATGAGAGCCACTTAACATTTTCATCGTGGTCTTCTCCTCGGTACAACTCAAATAAAAGAAAAGAAATTCATAGAAACATGCTGAAATATTTTTGGACTTTTTGGTTTTCTTTAGCAAGCAAATAAAAGGGAAAAGCGAAAAACGATAAAAGCTATTTACACGGGAAAGCTCCCAACAAGCAAAAGAAGAACAAGGAAATCTTTTTTTGGATTTTCCTTTTAGTACTACTACTAAACACGCACAGAAAGTAAATTACTAAAATTATTTTTTTTGGTTTTTCTAAAGTTTTTCAAACACACAAGAAGAAAGCAAAAAATAAATCTAAGCATGGATGATACAATGAAAAAGTGTGAACACTGACAAATAGAATAAGTGGACATGAATGTAATGTCGGTGAGAGACACGTACTCCCCCAAGCTTAGCACTACAAAAAAAATACACTTCCGTGATGATACGTGTTTGTCATAGTAGGTCACGTTTTCTGTCATGCATGTACATCGATGATAAATTTATGACAGAATCAAGATAGTCATACCTGTGCTGTCGTAGAAGTGTTCCATGACATTACCAAAATTATCATCATGGAAGTGTCCACTTCCATGATGATAAATCGCGCGTCACAGAAGTGCTTTCGTCAAGGGTGACCAACACGTGGCATCCACCGTAACGGAATGTCGTTAAGCTATCGGGTCCGGTTTTGGATCTGATAACCCGTTAACAGCCCCGACCAATGGGGATTTTCCACGTGTAAAATCATCATTGGCTGGAGGGAACACGTGTCGGCTCGCCGCTGGGACAGATGTCATCCACTCATTGGACCTAAAGCGCCTATGATACGTCGACCCAACAAAGGCCCATTCCTGTGAAAAGGCCGCCCCATTTGACTTGGTCAAAAGGTGGCGGGCCAGCCCACGGCAAGCCTGTTAACGGCATGTTCGCATATAGCCCATTTACAGCCCGCTAAACCAAGGCACGTTTACAGCCTATCCGAATTAGGCCCAGTAGCGTCATCTGGGCCGTCCAATATAATTCCAGCCCGTTTTAACTTCTGGCCCATGTATGGTCCATGACGTCTTTCGGCCCATGTGAGGCCCTTAGTAACCCTCGGCCCATTAATGGCCCGTGGTAAAACTGGCCCGTAATGAACAGTGTATCACTTTATACCCATTAACGGCCCATTATACCGTTGGGCCGTTTCCAACCCATATTTATCTTTTGGCCTTCTCAGGGCCCATTTATTCTTGGGCTCATTTCCAACATTCGTTTACTTTCGGCCCGTGACTGTCATTTTCTGCTTGTGGGACAAATTCAGCCTGTGGTTACAGTCAGCCCGTTTGTGGCCCGTTAATACGTTGGGTCGTTTTCATAGCGTCATCAAATACGGCCGATTAAGGATGACCCGTTATGGTCGGCCCATCAATGGACAGTTTCAACTCTAGCCCATTTACGGCCATAATGTGGTCTATTATTGGCCCATGTTTGGCCAACCAATCATACGGCCCGTAGAAGGCCCATTGATGATACGGCCCATAGAAGGCCCATTGTGTCTACGGCCCATATAAGTCCCATTGTTTCTACGCCCCGTAGAAGGCCCATAGTTTCTACGGCCCTTAGAAGTCCCATTGTTTCTAGGGCCCGTAGGAAGCCCATGTTAACTACAGTAAATATGTAGCCCATGGTTAATGTGGCCTAGTTTTGAAAAATAGGCTATTGCGGCCACTAGCAAACCGCAGAAAAAGAACTGCACTGACTACAAGAAAACTAATAAACAAGACAATAAGGAAATAAATAGGCAAGCAACTTACGCTAGGCTATCACGGCTATTACACATATTACATCCACTGGGCATCAATGTTCGCGACCAGTGCAAATATAGGGAACAAAGCGGCATATAAACGCCACAGCAAAACAAGTGCATAATGGAAACCACTTTAGAAGAGCTCAAGAAACAATATCCTGGGTACCATAATACTGGCAAGATGCTTAGCAAGCTTATTAACTTTCTCTAGTTTGGCGCTTAAATCCTCCAGCACTTGTTGTTGCACCAGAAAGTATGCATCTGAATTCTGCAGGGACTTCCTCAGTCCTTCGGCTTCCTATCGCATAACATCTGATCGATGTCTTTCAACTTGAAGTTGAGACTCCAGAAGCCGAACTGATTCAGGCAGCAAGTTCGAAGAGCTGGTGCCAGCAGTAGTAGCTAGTAACTCGAACACTACATCAAGATAGGACTTTGGGGTTGTCTCAGTGTCTTCAATATAGTTTTTATCAGCTTTCATGGAGACCAACAAGGATGTCTCACTATCTTGAACCTTATCTGCATTACTTCATGTACCATTGCATAATGGGGTACTCTTCTCCAATATTTTATCCGCATTCTAAAAGAGAAACAAACAAACACATCACAGGTTTACGATGTAGTATATGAAACTCGTTTTGCTAAACCAGTTCAGTAGTAAGGTGGACATGATAACAACATGAAACAAACATATATCTATGTAGTATGGTCACTGTATGGTCTATATCATTCTAGTTTATGTTGCCTAATCAAGATAGATACAGTTCAAATCATATCTATTTAAGACAAAGTAGCTTAGACAGAATATAGGTGTGGGAAACTACACAGCAATAACAACACTTGTAAGGTGCATGGCATGAGAATATAACTATTTATTCAATTGAAACTGAAATCAACATAGAGCAAGTTACAACAGCGAACACGTTAAAGAAACAGGTTTAAAAATACATGTTGCGCCATTGGAGTTTCAATTGCATCCTTCAAATTTGAAATTAGTTGTTATGAGTAAATACAATGATGCAAGAGTAAAGTAGTATGAACCATAGCTACGGAACCTAACCTGAGAATAATTCTTATTCTACTTTAAGCGTGGACTTGGGTTCGGAGTGGTGGTCCTCGTGCTTTGGGCACTGCAGTTGCCTTACTAACTGCTTGTGTTTGGGTGCTTTGTGGTGGAGACGGTGTTGTGTCAACGGGAGCTGGGTTACTATCTTCTGGGGTTGGGGTTAGAAGGGGTGTAGTCGGTTCTCTGTCCAACTGGGTAGGGGTACAATCTGCGTGAGTCTGGGTTATGTGTGGTGGGGCTGGTTCTTGGACAAGTACAACCGTGGTTCTATCTCCATCGACGGGGAGCATGATCTTTTCTAAAGACCGTGTTTTTACTCCCACATATACTGCCATCACCCCCTCCAATTGAAATGGTTGATAAACAAGAAAAGTAATTGAATGTACATACATTGTAAGATAGACAGGTGCAATGGATAGTAGGGAAGAAAATAGGGCATGAAATAATTCACATTTATGTTGTCTAACCAAACAGAATAGCAGGACATAATTTCACATATATGATAATTAAACATGATAGCATGACACAATTTCACATGTATGATGGCTAACTAAGCATGATAGAATGACATACTTCAAAATATAATGACTATGTAAACAGGATGACATGATATAACTATACGATGTCTCTATTAAAGTGGTTGGCATGCCATAAATCACAAACATGTCATCGATGGAAACATGATGGCATGATATAATTCGAGGATAGAGTGACATAATTCAAAATATGATGACTATGTGAACAGGATGAGATGATATAACTATATTATGTCTTTAGAAAATGGGTTGGCATGCCATAATTCAGATACATGCTATCTATGTAAACATCATGGCATGATATAATTCAAATATATGATTTATATACTAAGGGAGTGAGCAGAGGGCAATTGCATATATGATGTGTCAACTAAGGAGATGGCATTCAATATCGTGTATATGATGTAAAAACTAATTAAGCATTGCAATACAACATATGCATGATATGAGTAATATAACCCTGCCGAGTTTGAGCATACACCCCAGGGGGATAATAGGACTGGTCATCTGCCTCTGAATCCTCCTCTGAAGAGCTATATGTAACTAGCAAGATATCTGCTTCACTAGGTAGCATTGTCTGCTCTGAAGACCTTGTTTTCACTCCAGATTTCTCCATCACCAATTCAAATGGCTGATGCACAGGAAGAGTAGTTGAATATACAAACATTGTCGACAAAAGCAATGAGAAATACAAAAAAAGGACGGCATGGTATAATTCACATATATGACGCTTGGCTAAACAGCATGGCATTGCATAATTCACATATATAATGCCTTGCAACAAGATAGCATTGCATAATTCACATATATAATGTCTTGCAACAAGATGGCATTGCATAATTCACATATATGGTAATTAGACACTAAACATGTGGCATTCACACAAAGCATGTCTAAACTAAGCAAATGACATAGCAATGCAAGATACCATACGCACGATATGAGCATCATAACCCTGCCAAGTTAGAGCATGCACCTCGGGGGGGAATAGGACTGGCTATCTGTCTCTGAATCCTCCTCTGAGGAGCTATCTGTAACCATCAAGACATGTGCTTCGTTAGATAGCATTGTCTGCTCTGAAGACCTTGTTTCCACTCCAGATTTTTCCATGATCGTGTCGAATGGCTGATGCACATGAAGAGTAATTGAATGTACTAAAATTGTTGAAAAATTTAACATGTAATAAAAAAATGATGTCATGATATAATTCACATATAAGATGACTGGCTAACCAGGGTGGCATTGCAAAATTCACATATATGATGCCTGGCTAAACAAGATGGCATTGCATGATTCACATATATGATAAAGAAACTAAACAGATGGCATTGACACAAAGCATGTCTAAACTAAGTAGATGACATCTTTGATGTATACAGTAAGCAATGCAAGGCACCATATGCATGATATTACAAACATCAGCATGCCAAGTTAGAGCGAAGACCTCATGGGGTAAATAGGAGTGGTCTTCTGCTTCTGAATCCCCCTCAGAACAATTATCTTCCTCTTGATTACGATCCAAAATGGGTGGAGGGGGGCTGCCTTTCCACCCACCATGGAGCGACGTCTGCATGAAATTTTATTGCCATGCAAGACTCGTCTCTTTTGCTCTACATGTTCAGTTCCATTGTGTACAATAATTGACATGCATAGGAATAAAACATAGTGAGATTATGTAAGGAGTGCATGCACAAATCCAGAGTGATGGTAGCAAACTATGGATAGACCCAAAACAAATGATAGCAGGCAAATAATAGCTTTAGTTAAAAAATACAGATAATGGCTCCTTTAATGTTTGTTTGCACCCAACTTGAAACTCATAGTAGACACCCGAGATTAACCAGATAGTAGATAGATAGTACTGATTGCTGCCCCAATATGTACCCCACAACCATTTAAAAACTCAAGTTTCAACATAAGTTTGTACTTGAGTCGGAGTCTAATAGGTGAACACGACGATAAAGTAGCATGTCATCATATTAAGCGATGCATAACATAAGTAGACACGGAAGAGTGCGACCTCTCTTGTGGACCCGTGTAGTCCTCAAGGTCATCTGCTCAGTTGATGATGGTAATGTAGTTGTCGTGGTTGTCGGCGGCGGGGAAGAAGATCTGAGGCGGCGAAAGATAGTCTGGAGAGCGGATCCCTGCTGTGGTGAACCCTTCCGTCGTTGGAGCATCTGAGCTGGGGTGGAACACAGCACCACAGGAGCAGGACAAACCACACAAGGTTTTCTTTGACACATATCTATAACAGAAGTAATTATGTAAGGGCTTGTTTGAATTTGAGGATTCTAACAATGTAGGGATAGGAAATAGACAGGAATAGGATATGAATGCACGTGCAAAACATGGATTTAAAAACACAGGATTTCTGCCAATCTGGGTGTTTGGTTCACAAGAATTGGAAGATCACAGGATGCAAAGAAGCATGTTGAGATCAAGTCAAACCACAAGAAGTGTACAACCTCTTTGGCGAAGCCATGTCGATCTCAGCGTGATTGGTTAGCCGGTGAGGATGCTCCAGCTGACTTGGTTGTCGGAGGAGGGGAAGAAGATCTTAGGCGTCTGGAGATGGAGCCCGAGGTACTGCTCCGTTGTGATGGAGGGTTTCGTCGTTGGAGCAGCTCCGGTGAGTTGTACGACGCCGAGGCTGAAGCAGGACAAGAGAGACAACGTTAACCTGAGTGGAATTCTAATAGCATCTCCAATAGATGATGTAAAATACATAACCACAAAGTGCTAGATGTATACATCAGCTGCTCATCTCTGAACTTAACTGTCGAAACTGAATTTAACTGTCGAAACTGAACGCACTAGAGGTTAGGCTACAAGTCAGTCGAATGACTTTTTCATCTCTGGTCAGTCGATTTTGCAGTCGTTGGATACGAAATCAAGGGCATGCAGTTCATCTTCAACCTCCACCCCCCTAAGCCGCCACCCACCACCGGACAAACAGATGCCCCCGCCACACGCGGCCGGCGGTGCGCCGCCCCGCCCGCCCCGAAAACACTCCCCACCACCGGTCCGCCGCCGCCCCGACCATCCCTGTAGCCCCCCCCCCCCTGTGCCGAGCTTTTTCTCCGGCGATCCCCACACCACCGCCCCACCACCGTCGGCGACCACCGCTCCCACCCTGAACCCTAAGATAGGTAGTGGGGTACCTCTCTGGCGAGCCCTCCTCCCCGCTGCGGCTGGTCCTTCCTAAACTCCGGCGAGCCCCCTACCCCCTGAAAATCGACTGACCCAAAAGTCGATTCAGTCGACTGAAGTGTAGCTAAATCGGAGCAGCATCACAAGCAAGAGCAAGAGTGAGAGGAGCAACGCGATAAAGAACAAGAGCAAGAGCAGTAGCGCTAGCAAGAGCAAGAGCAAGAGCAAACCAGGCAGGGGACCGAGAGCAAGAGAACAGTAGCAGCGCGAGCAAGAGCTAAAGCAGCAGCAGCTCCTACTGATGTGGACGTCGCCGCCGAGGGAGCGACGCTGTGGAGGAAGTGGTCGGCGATGCCGGCGTGGATGGAGCCGCGCCGTGTCGGCTCGGGACCGAGCGCCGGCAGCACCGTTAGATCGAATCAAGAAGAAAATGCGGCGATTAGTGTACAACCTCTTTGGTGGCGCCGATTAGGCCGCAGCTTCATCTGAGGAAACGGTGATGATGATGCTCATCCGGTGGTGCAGGTGAAGACGGTGCTGTGGGAATGGAGGTGGCACGAAAGACGAGGGGAACATCGAGGCAGCTCCTTGGAGGTGGAGGACAGGGTGGCTGACCGGCGGGACGACCAGATCGATGATGGATCCTCATCCGGTACGGTGGATGAGGGACGTCGAGGTGTTGCTGTGGACGATGTCGTCAGGAAAGAGGCTCCGGCTAGGTGGCGGACGGAGGAGTGTGTGGGGCTTCGCGGGTTTTGCCGGCCTCGGTGTATGAATGGGTGGGCGGATGGGATGGGAGTGAGAAACCATGGCTTAGGGACGCGCTTGTCCGAAATGTGGGGTAAGTTACGAAAGTACCCCCACCGATTTGGGCGGTTCTTTCGGTTCAGGGGTATCATGGGCATTTCGTGTGTCGGGATTTCACAGGAGGTGGGATTTTTCGCGCGCGTTGTAATTTTGGAATAGCAAGGCGCGGGTTGAGATGGAGGGAGTTGTCGGAGCACAGCGAGACAAAGATATATCTTAAATGTTTCGGGCTAACAAGGCGCGGGTTGAAGAGGCGGGAGTTTCGCAGCACGATAGACATAGACGCTAGCTTGAAATTTCGGCATAACAAGGCGCGGCTTGAAATTTCGGGAGAACAAGCTTAACGTGTACCAAAAAAAGACAATTTAGACTAGTATGATATACTACGTACAATGTGTTTAACATGCACAACACACACAGACACAATTTAGACTAGTAAGGTACGTGTGCATTTCACGCATGAGATTTGGCAACCAAATTATGAATAAATACCACATTATAGCATGTAAGCTTTGAGTCATATATGCATGATGTAGATGTTCGTTTAATTCTTATAGTTCATTTCATTCAAAATCATCTAGTTTTTATAAGAAAGATAATCTATTTTAAGATTCATGGAGTTGTGCGTTGTAAGGCATAAAGTAAAAACAAATCATGTAGAAAAACATTTGGGCAATTATGATATGGAAGATTCTAGAACAAATATAGAGTGCTTGTGTTTTGAGGTTTGTGCATTATGCTTAAGTTCAACCATAGAGTCTTCTAGATTGTACATGTGGCAAAATCTGGTGGAATCTAGATGATATCCAACGGCCAGTAGTGCTCAAATTTGCCAGCTCTGCACCATCAGATTGGCCTCATCCAACGACCATCTTTCAAAGTTAAAGTTATCCACACACTATATAAAAATATAAAATATAATATATATATATAGGGGTATAGATATAGATATGTGATGCAAAAGCCACCCATCATCTCCAATTAGAATAGTTTGTCCATGCATGGATGCAATGTGGCCAAACGATGTCTGCCATCAATATCTCAAATTCAAACCAATCTGACCTTGTTTAATGTGTATGCATTGCAACATGCTCGTTTCCAAACCACACCACGCAGATCTCCGTTATATTCATGCATGCATGGGTTTCAAACATCATGATCTCTTATTCAAATATTTGAATTCAACTTTACATTGATTATGACCTCACCTAGTCTTTTACACCCACACATTGGTCTTCTCTTTATAATTGTACCACTAACTTTCTCTCATGCATGCATGCACACACACACTACCAGTTGGCATTATCCATCGCACACATGCAATCTTTTTCTTCAGGTCGGTCTCCCATGAAGGCACACACACACACATCCCCCTCTCCATCATATCGGGCATTCTTTATCTCTGACGTGCATGCGCAATGATCGATGTTCCTCTATGTGTGTGTGTGTAGCTAGGCCTTTCATAGTTTTCCACATAAACTGATCAATCTATATATCTAGTGAGGTCTCACCCTCTTTCCCACGTCCACATCGATCAATCTATACCTCTCTATATAGGATTACATATATAGAGAATACACCCACATTAATTATATATCCAACGCCCCCCTCTCATCATCCATGCCTTCTGCTTCATCTCTAAGACGCACGCACAATGGCCAAGACAGGGGGCAGCAAGGGCCCTGCCCCCTAACATCACTATATATCGAAGCTAATATGAATGTGATCATTAGACAATTGCTGGTAAAAACGGTTTAAGTTGATGAATTGGCCCTCCTCGTAAAGGATTAGCAATGCTTGGCCCCCTAGCTCATGGGACATTTTTCATGGCTCCGCCACTGCGTGCAACAGCGCACATTCTCGCCCCCTCTCTCTAAATATCGATCTCGCAGTTGTGCACTCCTTCATAGTCTCCCTCCACTTGGCCCCTCGTACCATCTTCTAGCCCCCACCGGATTTTGTCACATGTACAATCTAGCAGACTCCATGGTTGAACTTAAGCATAATACACAAATATCAAAACAACAGTGGTTCTCCTTTGTTCTAGATTCTTCCGTATTGTAACTGCCCATAGTTTTTTCCAGTTGAATTGCCATTCTTTGTTTGTACTTTATGCTTTACAATGCACAATTCCATGAATCATAAAATAGATTAAGGGCTTCTTTGATTCAAAGGATTCTTGAAGGAATTTTGGAGGATTCTAATCCTTAGGAATTTTTCCTATCTTGGTTGTTTGATTCGTAGGATTGTAAACCATAGGAATTTTTCCATATGATTCATTTGCACTAGATTTCATAGGAAACATCCCATCCACTCAAACCTCTTTGAAAGAATTCTGCGTTTTTTCTATGCACAATCAAACACTCGTACCATCCTGTAGGATTCAAGACGACATTCCACTCTAATCCCATGTTCTTCATATTCCCGCGTTTTGGAAATCCTACGAATCAAAGAGGCCCTAGGTTTTTCATAAAAACTAATTGATTCTGAATGAGATGAACTATAAGAATTAAACAAAGGTCTACATCAGGCATATATGACTCAGAGCTTACATGCTACAGTGTGGTATTTATTCGTAATTTGGTTACAAAGTCTGATGCGTGCAATGCACGTGTACCTTACTAGTACTTTGAGTATGTGCAAAACACAATGGCACGCTACACAGTGTCTCTCTTACAGTTCATGAAGCCACGTGGGCGTGTGTCACATGTGGAGTCGTTGTCGTGACATCCTTGTGTGGATTGATCGCAGTGACGTGCTGCTGGTTCCAGAAGAATGTACTCGTCCTCCCTGAGCCACAGTGGCGGTACATGCACGAAGCGAAGATGTGCACGCACGCCACGCACACACTCATTCCCTGGCACGCACACGCGGGTACATGGGCAGACGCAATTTTGTACCAAGATCCACCCCATGTGATAATTTGACGCGTGTAAAGTCCTTCACTTCATTGATGGTCATTAATATAGCGCATGCCAATTGAGTGGACGTGAGGGCGGAAGAAAGACATTACTACTCCACTACGCGCATGCGAGTAGTTAAATCATGGGTTGCTAGTAGTACTTCCATTGGTCTCCTTCGTATTTTGTGCCAATTTTTGACAGTAACATAATATTTACCCATCTGAGCAGTGCAGTCTACTTGAAATTTATGTTCCACTGAACTCATAGGGAGCCGTTTCGGGCCTCGAAACCAAAAACCATCAATTAATCTTTACCTTGTTCCCATCACATTCGAAAGTACTAGTGCTACAATTAAGTGCAAGCCTGCTCACACCTACCAGTACGTACCAAACCTGAACGTGTTCCCACTATGCAGGTTTTAGTACTAGTGCTAGTACTTAGGTTATAAAAGGGGAACTACCTAACCGAAAATTACTCTACCTTCCTCCTCATAAGTCCTGCTTCTTCGCCCGTCCTTGCCATGGCCGGTGTGCAGAGCTCTAGGTCGAGAACTACTCGTAACAAGGGAGCGGTAACCAAGGCTGTGGAAAAAAAAGAGGGCTCACCGCCACGCAGAGACCTCGAAAGATCTCTCACGGGTAGGCGATGGCTCCCAGGAGTGCCCTAGACGTGGAGGCGAACATGCCGAGCTGGCGGTGCTGGAGTCGTTATCCCTCGATGGCATGCTCGATCAGCTCAATAAGCAGAAGGAGTTCATCCATGGCTTGGTGGAGCTGCTGAAGGAGAGCCTCGACGACATTCCCGCTGAGCTCAATGAGTAGGGGGAGTTGATCACCGGCTTGGTGATGCTGCTGAAGAAGAGCATTGCCTCAGAGAAGAAGGCGATTGGAGAAATCCTGCAACTTCAGGAGGACAACGCGGAGCTCTGCCATGAGATCAACCTGCTGAAGGAGGAGAACACCGGCGGGAAGAAGCTGCATTAGAATAGTAGTTCCTCGATGAAGATGTTGGAGGCCCTCATCATGGAATAGAAGGAGGAGTTGGCGAAGCTCCACATCGAGCACCCGGCTGCTATCAAGGTACGTAATGCGGCCATGGAACAGATGATGAAGGCTCCCGTCGAGAAATCCCGCGTCATGGACACAATGATGAAGATGGCGGAGGAGACGAGCATGGAGATGGAGGTCGTGGAGGCGATGAAGAAGCAGTTACGACTCCGCGGCCAGCAACCCTTCATGTAGTGAGAGCAGCGCCCCAGACTTGTGTGTGCGTCTTCCTTCTTTTTTGGGGTGATAATCCTCCTTCTTATTTTGCTCATGTGTTTCTTATTTTGCTTCGGGTGTTTCGTCGCACGTGTCACCTTCTCTGCGAGGCATGAATAGAACAATGCTAAAAATGAGATGACTAGCAAATTAGATCATTCTTTATCGCCAATAGAACAATGCCTCTTGCTAGTAATATAATAAGAGTAGAGAAGTAGAGGATATGGCACTGGGCTGCCGTGTTTCGTGCTCCTCCGTCGTACTCCAGTGGAAAACTTGAGCATACCGCACGGTTCTTTGCTCCTCCTCAGGTCGTCGGCACATTTATACGAGCAGTCAAATCACAAGGCACCGCCTTCTAGCAGTAATGAACCGTCAAATCACAAAGGCCCTCGCCTCCCGTGAAAAGGACCAAGCTAGACTGCCCCACCCTCTAGCCTTTTAAAAAATGTATACATTTGTACAGTAGTAGTATTGATGGTTTGCACCATGGAGCAAAACTAACAAGATGTAATTAAAGAAAAAAGGTGGTACATATAGAGAGCGCTCGTCGCCAAATTATGCATATACTATATGACACTACCCACTATGAAGGTACTAGTAACATAGACTAGTAACTAGTCTATGCTACTCTCCACTATGACCAGCCAAAGTCGAGGCACGGATACCAACGAGGGTCTGGTTGTGTCTATACTTGGACAAGTCACCCGACTGCATGCGCACCAGGCACACGAAGCTCGTGTCTTGTTGGTGTCGTGTGCGGCCTGCGCATTCATCAGTCTCGCTATAAGTCGCAGTAGATGCTATATAGGTCCGTCGGATCTTACATCAAGATCTGTGCAAAATTTTCCTTTCGAATTTTCTTTTCTCTCTCTTAAATCTCAGTCGAGTGAGACATTGCCACGCCATTAAATAGAGGCTCGGGTGCCAATAATGGAGACCTTGGGAGAGATGTGGTGGGCAGATGGAGGTCAAAGGGCTCGCACGCCTCCCGTACTCAAATAGCTACCCTGCGCGACACCTCCTAGCTAATAAAAAAAGGGAACGCGTGGTGGAACGTAAATGGTAAATAGAACACCCACGGTTTCAATAATACTTGTGTTTCCGATTGTAACGTGACAACACTTGTTCCAAAATGACTTTGTTGATTGTTAATGTGTGCGCCTTCGCAAATCGGACAGCAAAATTACCACAGCATGTTGGTGCCATGTCATGACACCAAGCCAAGTTTCATGATTTTCATAAGTGTTTTGGATTTATAGGAATTAAAAAACCAAGTTTCTCAATGTTTCCAGCTGAGCCATGACGCCCAGATGTTTGAATTTCATTCCCATTTCTGGCATGGGACCTAGAAATTTACCCGAGGACACACATGTGATTTTTCAACCAGCTTTGGTGCACTGGAGCATGTTCTTGTATTTAAAATTTGAATTATGCACACAAAGGTGACATGTTCTCTCTCAGAACCACGAGCCTTCTTGAGAGAAGCTCCGGTTTGTAAGAAACTTATACCAAAACTTGTTCCTGTTCTGCAAAATTTTTTACCACAGCATGGTAGTACCATGACATGACACCATGCCAAATTTCATGGTTTTCAGGCGTGTTTTGGATTTACAAGAATTTTAAAACCAAGCTTCTCAATGTTCTCGGCCGAACCACGATGCCCAGATGTTTGAATTTCATTCCCATTTCTTGCATGTGACCTAGAAATTCACCCGAGGACTGACATGTCATTTTTCAATCAACTTTGGTGCATGGGAGCATGTGCTTGTAGTTCAAATTTGAATTATGCACATTAAATGACCAGAAACTCAACTAATGTATAAAAAGGCCAAACGAACCTGGAATAATTCCAAAATTTAACAGGGCACTCATATAGTTCTATGTTGCCTCTGTAAAGAAAATCTGGGGGGAGGCAGCATATATTAGAAATGCCACTAGACATTGTTATTTTCATGTCAAACCCGTTGACCATGTTACATGACAAAAATAAGCCGATTCTCACAATGATAAGTTAATGGTCTCCAGCACAACACACCCCTCAAATAAAACTAAGCACCCTGAAATTCTTTGACAAAACTAAGCACCCTGAAATTCTTTGACAACTAAACTGCTGGCTATATGATGTTGGCCATATATATTGTACGTATATAATGTGAAGAAACGAGTGGTAGTACTATACCAACTAAAATATGAAATGTACGAAATATAACTAGAAGAAACACAACATACTTCTACTGGGGGCTCAGCACAACACACCCCTCAAATAAAACTAAGCACACCTGAAATTAAACTAAGAAACTAATCTGGTAGACACTGCATTAGAACCACCATGAGCAACGACACTGCCACCTTACTCGGACTCCTCATCCACGTCCTTGACTTCGTCCTTGTGCCTCTTCCTCTTGGCCGATACTTCTTTGCTTGAATCGCACACTTGGCTCTTACTCTTCATCCAACCCTTGTAGATATTGAAACAAAGGTAGCCATCCATTGCAGCATAGTGGATGTGGTCTATATCTAGTACATTCCACTCCCATGCATGATGAAACCTGAACGGAGGTTTCTTCAGTGTACCGTATGAAGGATGAACCATGGCTCCTGCCAGGGTCAGCATTGAAGGCTAATCACGGGAGGGCACCAGCCGTTTCTTCTGGAGGTCGAAGGGGTCGCCTACAACGAGGCCTATCCGACCCAGGATTTCCTTGTCGTTCCTAAAGTCTACAGTAACGAATTTGACTCGGCCGTCCTTGAGGAAATTCTTAAAATCCTGGCACTCAACGTCGGCATGGCATATGTGGTAGACCAAGACATAAGTCATGCACGCAAACCTGGATCACGGCGGGCTTCTTCTTCTCTGCCTCCTTTAGATTCTTCTCGCTTCCCAGGACTGTGGTGTACTCAACATCTAGCCCAGCGACCCACTCAACATTCGAGTTTTCAAACATGCATTTGAAGCGAGCAAGGCATTCTTTCACCGTTGCAGAATGGGTGTAGATGACGCCAAACTCATCGCCGGTGATGGTTCTAACCTTGTACTCACCGCCGATCATGGAGATTTGGGACGCCATGGATTTGGGAGGAGGGTTAGGATTAGTGGAACTGCCGTAATGTGAAAGGATGGGACGACTAGGAGCAGTTTATCAATTGTAAAAACGTCGAGTGGGGGGCACGTGCGAATGGCAGGGTAGTGGCTTGCCTGGTGGATAAATGGATTCATGCACAGTACTATGGGGGCCCAATTAGATGTCATGTCTACTCAACGCCCAATTAAATGGCTTTCGATGTCATGTCAAGCATCGAGAAAATTACAGGTAATACAAAGCTTTCCATTCTCCCATGATAAGGGCTTTTGAGAGCCCTTGGATCTGAGATCGAACAGTTGCATGGCGTGATTCAAGGCCTATGGGTGAATATCCTATCCTGGAGGGTTATTCTGCAAATTTTCAGCAACTTAGCATGCGACCGTTCAATCTCAGATCCAAGGGCTGCCAGCTGGCCGTATCATGGTCGCGCCTACCACGACCATCGCCTCGCTCGTGCGGTCACGCCCTTGGAGATTTAACACGGTGCGTTAGGCTATTTGATGTTGGCATGTCATACATAGTCATCACTTAGTCACTCATACAACAAGGTTAGCAATAAGGTTGGCTATAAGAGTATTTTTTGTTTACTTCTCTCTATCTCTTTCTTCGTAGTATTTATTGCATTTTCCAAGGAGTCACCTCTTCCAATGAAATCGTGCTTAGATGAGGTGCTATCGGCATTAAATGGCTTAGCAACTCAAGTCCCCAATGCATAGGTGCTTAGTTTTTTATTGCTAAGTTTGCTTCATCTAGGTACACGTGCTTAGCACCGTTTCTTCCTGGGGTCACCAAACTAGTCTCTCTCTTCTTAATTAACTTGCCACATCAGACTTTATGCCTATGTGGCAGGCTTAGCACCTGTAGGATCAAGTACAATAGTGGGCTATAAGCTCGCTTTACATGGCATTTTTGCATATGTGGGGGAAAGAGGCAAGGAAAAAGTGGAGGAGTGGGCTCTCAAGCAAGAGCCAGCGTCTACATGGTGGAGCATCGGGAGAGGCACCTGTATGGAGGTGGCCAGGAATCGGGAGACTCAAGCCGGTCGTAGCGCCGCAGTTAAAATGATAATGGCAAGTCAAATCACAGGGCCCCACCTGTCCAGCAGTAACTCACTGTCAAATCACACAGCCCTACGTTTGCAGTAGCCTACTCCCTCATCTTCTCGCGTCTCTGTCGAACCAACTAGGCGGAACTGCCCCGCCTACTGTCGGTGTCAAAACCGGCGGATCTCGGGTAGGGGGTCCCGAACTGTGCGTATAAGGCGGATGGTAACAGGAGGCAGGGGACACAATGTTTACCCAGGTTCGGGCCCTCTTGATGGAGGTAATACCCTACTTCCTGCTTGATTGATCTTGATGATATGAGTATTACAAGAGTTGATCTACCACGAGATCATAGAGGTTAAACCCTGGAAGGTAGCCTATGATTATGATTGTTGTTGTCCTACGGACTAAACCCTCCGGTTTATATAGACACCGGAGGGGGCTAGGGTTACACAGAGTTGGTTACAAGGGAGGAGATCTACATATCCGAATTGCCAAGCTTGCCTTCCACGCAAAGGAGAGTTCCACCCGGACACGAGATGAAGTCTTCAATCTTGTATCTTCACAGTCCAATAATCCGGCCAAAGGATATAGTCCGGCTATCCGAGGACCCCCTAATCCAGGACTCCCTCAGTAGCCCCCGAACCAGGCTTCAATGACGATGAGTCCGGCGTGCAGATTGTATTCGGCGTTGCAAGGCGGGTTCTTCTCCAAATTCCGAATACCTGTCGAGTAGTGTTTGGCTTCCCATGAATGTTGCACTCCTTGGCTTCTGCGCCTAATAATGCCTATCCACCACGTGTTGAGCGAATGCGAGAAGTCGGGGCATTTTTACACTTGCCACCCTAACCATGCGAGTAAATTGTCTATTTAAAGAGACGGGGATCCTCATATCCAGATCACACCTTCCTCCCACAGCGAGTATCCATCGGAGCGCGCCCGGAAAAGTCCATCCCATCATGGACGGCCATCGCAGCTCCTCCTCTCGCTCCCGTAGCCCTAAGCCAAGCAATTGGAAGAAGTGTTCCGTCCCCAACAGCCAATTAGTGGAGTTACACACCCAGGGGTTTCTCCCTCCAGTGTATATGGTCCCCGTTCGAGCCGGACTTGCCACTTACAACGGTGGGGAGCAAGCGGAGAGTTTTCCCAACCCATCCATGGGGGAGCGGGTATGCCTTGTCCCTTACTTATTAAGGGGGCTTGGATTTCCAATCCATCCGTTCCTCCGCGGGCTTCTGGAGTTCTACGACCTCCAAGTGCATAACTTTACTCCTGCCTCCATATTACACATCGCTGGCTACGTCGCCCTTTGCGAGCTGTTTTTGGGCTGCGAAGCACATTTTGAGCTATGGAAGAGGATATTCTGCCTCATACCCCGTACATAGGAGGGGTCAATATATCAAGTGGGCGGAGCCGAGATATGGCGCATCGCCGGGACCGGATACCTGTTCGGTACTCCGAAGAAGACATCCGAAGACTGGCCTTCGGAGTGGTTTTACATGGAGGACGTCCCCCTTCCGGACCCTATTCGGATGGGCCTTCATGAGTTCAATAACGCCCCTTTGAAGAAACGTCGCAGCTGGCGCCCTCGGAGCCCCCAGGAGGAAGATAACATAGAGGTCCTTTACCTGATGGGCCAGATAAAAACGCTGGCCAAATCAGGATTGACAATAATCGAGGTTATGTCAATATGTATAATGCGGGGGGTGCAGCCACTTCAATATCGGGGACAACCCATGTGGCACTTTAATGGAGAAGACGATGCCACCCGCTGCGGTCGTAAGGGACCGGACTCCTCGCTGCTCTAGCAAAAATACTGTCCGACTTATTTAAAGGAGAGGAAGAGGAGTTCATCCGCATCAAGCCACGGGATGGATTCTCCATGTACAACCCCCAAACTGGGTGAGCTGCTACTTTCTACTCTAGACCTTCCTGCATTCTTCGTCATAAGTATTTACCTTGCTATTTCATAGCAAGAACTGCGAAAAGCTGTGAGGGAGGTCCACAGCCCGTCTCCACAACCAGAGGACCCTGACCGGGCCCTCGACCCCGGACTCGAAGAAGATCCAGACACATTTGTGGAGCTCATCGACAGGATGTTCTATCAGTTAAGCTGCGACGGTGCCTTGGTGGCCATCATAGCCGATTATCCTGGACTGCTACCTGCATCGCATGTAAGTAAAACCGGAGTCCCAAATTCCGAGAAGGATCCCTTTTTCCGCACTTCACCTTCCGCACACATATGGTGTTTTACAGGGAAGGCCCTCGGGATGCCATATCAAACCCGCAGTGACTTGCCAACAAGGGGCACCAAAGCCAGGTAGGCTTAAATGGAAGGCGGTCAGGACTGAGACGCCGTCGCAGAGGTATGAAAAGGAACCCCGCTCCGTGGTTGTCGTCTTTTAAAATACAATAACGTCCATGATTCCTGGCAGGAAAAACGCTCGCCGGACCATATTCGGAGAGCCTGCTGGCCAAGCCTCCACCAGTCGGGCTCCGGATCCGGACTTAGAGGCAGACACTAACGTGGGGCCAACACCGGATGTTCCTCCTACAAAGGATGCGGATAGGCTACCCGCTACGAATTCTGAAGTGGAGAGTGCCATGAATCACAGGCGTTGGCGGGCCATACTCCGCGACGCTTGTTTCTCTTAAGAGGCGTTCGATGCCTTCAACTCAGGAGACGCGTACATCCGAGCTGCTCAAAATGGTCTTGCCCGGGCCACGGACCAGTATGTAAAGGATATATGGGTAAGAAAATCTAATAATTATGTATATCAGTAGCCCCTGAGACTTGAAACAGTTGGCACAACTGATTTAAGGATCATCGTTTGCATAGGTTCTTACGGAGAAGAATACCCAGTTGTCTCAAGAGCTGGAGGAGTGCAAAGCCCAACTACGGGTCGCAGTTGCCGCAATGAAGGAGTCCGAGAAGGCCCCATCTAGTAACACTTGTTTCTATCTAAAAGAATGACATATACCAGTTAGTATTCGGCATGCATGCAAATCTAACAATAGATTCTGCAGATGATCCCGGAGTGAATCTGGAGGTCGTGCGAGGGGATGAGCAACATGCTCAACGACAGCTGGCGAGCGCGTGCTTACGCAGGCTAGGCGGGAGAAAAACGATCTCCAAGATGCCAATACCCGGCTGGGCGTTGAACTAAAAGATATTCGGGCCCAGCTTGCTGACTCCCTAAAGGAGGATAAAAGGCTTCGACGCGGCATTTTTAGTAAGTGCTTGAATGAACTTTTATAGAGTTTGGCGAAGAAACCGGCTAACAGAGTTATATCTGTAGGTATGCTGACGGGTCGTCCCGCAGAGGAGATGCCCGGGTCTGCGGGTGATCTTCTGCCAGAGCTCTCACAACTGCACGAACAAGTTCGGCAGGTGATGCAGGGCATTGCCCAAGCCTTGTGGCCATCCGCCTCCCTGTCAGGAGGCATGGGGGAGCTTGTAGAGATTCTCAAGGGAGCGTGGCGGCGCTTCTGATTATGGAAGATATCAGCCTGCCAACAAGGTGCAAGGGAAGCCTGGGCCATGGTGAAGACGCGATATACCAAGGCTGACCCGAACCACATGGCCGAGGTCGGACCTGTGGAGTCTGATGGGAAAGAGATCCCCGTCAGCTTGGTGTATGACCAGGTGAAATTAGCCACGAAGTAGTCCCAATAGGATTGTAGGGTAGACAACCTATTGGATGGTATAGAAGAAGAATTTAGTCAGTCTAAGTGATTGTGTACTGCAAGTGACATATATTGTCCCTAGTCGGATTGTAAATCATTTGTCATGGCGGACCTTTTCGCTTTGACCTCCGGACCCGACAGTCTGGAGTGTATCTGAATACCTGCTTAGTTATGTAAAAACCGGGGTGCGCGTGGAAACCAGGCATAGGGGTCATAAGTGCTTGAACAGACAAGTACCCAACTAGCTATGTTATATTACATGGATAGTAAACATCTTCCAGGGAGAATAGTTCCGTTAAGGGTTCCTTTCGCTGGGTACACATGCATTAATGTGCATGTCTGAATTGCGAAAATAAACGCAGGATATAAACATCCAGGGGCATGTATTACAATATATAAAAGTCATCTTTTGTTCACCAACCGAATATTCCCTTAAGAACGCTAGCTTTCGGCTTCACCCAGTCTAAGGTACACATCCGGCTGACCCGGCAGTAACAATCGCAGAGGTGCTCCCCTTATGCCCTAGACGAATTAACGGGAACGTAGGGCATAAACACAAGAGCCAGGCAACCCAGCTTGGCCAAAACTTAAGTCATATCGATGCATATAATGGTGAAGAAAAGGTACATGTGGAAAAGTAACACATGTGCGGGGGGCATAGAGCCCGGAACATAGTTATATTAAGCTTCTGTATAAGAAGCCCCAGGTATAATGAGCACGTCTAGCGTGTCAAGATTGTGTAGTCAAGACACATTTTAACCTTTTAAGGCCGTGAAGAAAACGGGAAGAAAGAAAGAAAGAAAAGACAGATAACGGATATATAAAAAAATGACAGAGGTAAGGAGACGAACACAGAGTCTGGCGCTAGGTGTAGAACCTTCAGAGTCTGGCTGCGTTCTATGGGTTTGGCTCGAGTCGATTGTCTGATGCATCCCGCAGACGGTACGCTCCACCGGTCAGAACTTTGTCAATAACGAAGGGACCTTCCCATTTGGGCTTGAGCTTGTCCTTTTTCTTCTCTGGTAGGCGCAGAACGAGTTCGCCAACGTTATAAGTTTTGGCCCGTACTTCTCTGCTTTGATACCGCCGAGCCTGTTGCTGATAGAATGCGGAGCGGGCTTTTGCCACGTCACGCTCCTCCTCTAGGGCGTCCAAACTGTCCTACCGATCAAGCTTGGCTTCTTTCTCTTCGTACATGCGCACTCGAGGTGAATCATGAATGATGTCCCAGGGTAGTACCGCCTCTGCGCCGTACACCATAAAGAACGGCGTGTATCTGGTAGTGCGATTCGGCGTGGTCCGCAGCCCCATAGTACAGAGTCGAGCTCCTCCAGCTAGTGCGTATCTGATTCCTTCAAGGATCGCACTAATCTGGGTTTAATTCCGCTCATGATAAGACCATTTGCTCGCTCGACTTGACCGTTAGTTTGCGGGTGATAGACAGAGGCATAATCAAGCTTAATGCCCATGTTGCTGCACCAAGTTTTTACGTCTTCGGCTGTAACGTTCGAGCCATTATCGGTGATGATGCTGTGGGGGACGCCGTAACGGTGTACAACCCTGGATATGAAGTCTATCACTGTAACAGCCCCAAAATTGGGTTATCAATTTTTGTGCTGTTATTCCTTCCTCGCACTCATCTTCAAAATTTTCACCTGAGTTTGCTGGATGAATCTGAGAAATTTTGTCATTTCCAACCTTTCGAAACCTTGTTCATGTCTTTTTCAGTGGGCAAGCCCTCATTTGCATCATCTCAAACCCTAGATTCCAAATTTTGGAATTTGGATAGGTCCTTTGTGCTTACAAAGGAGCCATCATTTTCCTTGATCTATTGATCCTCCCAATTGTTCCCAGAGATCACCCTATCTTTCTGAACCTTGGATATGCAAAAATATTGCCAAGTCCCATGCAATATTTTTGAATTATGATTTATACCTTTTCTTGCCTTTCTGAGGAATAAAATCCAATGACATAGCTAGCCATCTCCTAAATTCATGATAATTGGTGGAGTTAATACTTATGCCTAATCCAATCTTGGGCAAATATATTGGCTATAATTAAATAAGGAAAATTGCCTTTTCCTATTTAATGCCAATATTGCATTTCTGCCACTTTCCAAAGGAACTACTATTTTTATAGCAGGGAAAATTCCCACATAAATTGTGGAGCTTGTCCTTGCTATATATTAACTAGTTCCATCCTAATCTCATGTTCCTCAGTTCAAAAATTTGCCACATGATCCAATGCAAGTTTCTGCCTTCTCTGAAATGTTGCAAAGGAAGTGCTTTATTCCTAACTCCACTTGAGATATAATTTTGCAGGGTGATTAACATTGTTAAATAACCCATGAATTCCAAATATGAGCACAATCCCCTCATCCGAGCTCCCTGTGCAATGTTTCAAAATTTCTGACCAGAATGTAACTTTGTGAAGGAAGTACCTTCATTGAGTATCTAAATGGTATGCAACTTTTCCATCCACTCAAGTGTCTCAAATAATTAGCCTCCACCAAATTTAAGTTCATTTCATTGAACTATGTGAGCACAGGAGCAATTCTTGGTTTCTGTCCAATTTTTTAGTTTGTGAAGCAAGTGCATTTTATCTTGCTCCATTATGGCTGAAAATATTCCCAGGGCTTTTGATATCCATATACCCCATCTCCACAAGATTTTGGCTCATTTCATTTAGCCAATTGCCCTGAGGAGTTTTCTGAAGTTTTTGGGCAGAAATGATAGTTGTGAAGGAAGTACCATTTTGGCAAGTCCATTTGGTATGAAATTTTGGAAGCATCATTATTCATCCAAATAATCAGGCTTTGCAAAGTCTTAGCCCAATCCAATACCCCTAGTGAGTGCTCCTTCATGATTTAATTTCTAGGTCAGATTTAGCAGTTGTACTGTAACTATGCTAAATACTTGACCATATGACCTACAAATTTCCAAGACCTTAGTACTTTCTACCCTAAGCCTATCAGACATCAAATTTACCTTTTACCCTCTCTGATTTACTCCCTAGAGCGTGCCAAAGTTTGCAGCAACAAACTTGTGGAGCTTGTTTTACTCAGATCAGTTTGTCTCTGCGCGTTTACTTACGTATTAACATTCTAGTTACGAAGTACTATGCGGTAGACATGAGCTGGCCTCAGTAAAATCTCCAGAGCGCGCCTTGTCCGTGGTGACAACGAGGGCAGCCAGCCAAAACGGTGGTCTAGCCACTGTTCGAGGCGGCATCGCTGCTCCGACTGTCTCTGGTCTCGCCATTAATGCCCAATAGTTCCCCCTCGCCGTCCTCTTCCCTCTGGACCTCTGGCCCCCTTCGTTTTCTTCTTCGGCAAGCCGTGCCAACGACCGGAATAGTGTGCTCTTGTGTATCGTCGCTTTCCTCGCTGGTGTCCGCTTCCTCCTCTTGTCCTCGAGCCTTGCTCGTCTCCGTGAGCCTCTGAGCCGCGTCTGCTCCCTCCTCGTCGCCTTCCCACCGCTTCCCATGAGCTTTGGCTGCGCCTGCCGACACTGCGCCCCTCGCCGGCGCACGGACACGTCGCCTGCCGCGTGCCACGTCCTCGAGCCCTCCCCATGGCTATATAAGCAAGCCCCGAGCTCCCTCGCAGTCCCCAGCCACTCACAGCTCTCTCCCCCTCGCCTCGGAGCCTCTCCATCCCCTCCCCATCTCCATGGCCGCTGCCTCGGCCTGCCCAAATTTGAGCAATGGCAGGCGCGCCACTCCCTCTCTCCTCCATCCGCAACCTCCCCGGAGCCCGTATACCGTCCCCACTCCCTCCCCTTGCCGCCGGAGTGCCCTGTGGCCGCGCCCCTAGAGCCACTACCGCCGCCGGGGAGCTCTCTGCTTCCATGGCCGTCGCGGCTGTGGATCTCCCCAGCGCCCGTTTCCCATTAGGATGGACGCGGCGTCCCTCCCTGAGCCCGCCGTCGTCTTCGCCCTGGTCGGAGGTGGCCGGAGCCGGCCGGCCCGTCGCCGGTGACGCGTCTGGCCTCGCCCCTTCTGTGCCGCATCGGGGAGAAGAAGGAGACAGCCAGGAGGAGGCGTTGACCTGGCCAGGCAGGCCCCGAGCCTTTCCCTGACCCCACCTGGCAGCGACTCTGGCGCCCGACCCGCCTCTGCCGTGTTGACCTGTCCTGCCAGCGTGGATAAGTGGACGCGCCCAATGCGAAATCGTTTTCCCCGCGCGGCAGCGCATTTCTGGGGAATACGCTTTCAACCTCAGGAGGCGTATTTCTCCTCTCCTTCGGTGATAATACGTTTCCCTCTCTGGAAGACGTATTTTTAGAAAAGACACGTTCTGTTTAAACTACCAGGGATCTGTTTGTAGAAGTATTTTTACAGACTAGTCCCTGAGCTTTAAACGTCCGTATCTTTTTACCCGTAACTCCGAATAAGGTGATTCCAGTGCTCACGTTCTCTGTTTGTCGAGCTCTTTCCGTTGGTATCATTTTCATCATGTTTCCACACAGTGAAAATGACCATTTTGCCCTCGCACGTAAACAGCCCCCTCCGAGAGAGAACTGTTTCTGGCAAATCTTTCCGCGATCGTTCCGCACTTCTCCCAGAGTATTCATCGACCCCCAGGCAAGCCAACCTCTTTTCATGAGCCCCAAATTTGCATGTTGACTTGGCTTGCACCTTGTGTGTATGTGTAGTTGCAGTTGTTTCATATCATTTTCGTCGGCAGTTATTTCTTTATGCCTATCTTGCATGCTTGTGTTTTCATGATATGTTTGCCATGCTAATTAGAATGTTGTTATTAGTAATGCCATGTCACTACTCTATTTTATTTGCATGTCATCGTTATAAAATGTTATGAAGATTGTAATGCACTGCTGACATGCTATTACTTGGTATTGTCATGTTCTTTATGCTATAGTTGTGCACTTGAGAAGTTCAACATTTTGTTCATGCATTTGTATGCTTCATGCTCATTGTTGCATTCATGTTCATGATGATGGAGAAGGAATTAAAATGACTTAATAATAACAAACCTCCTTCGTCATCGATGGGATCGAGTCATAGTGCCACCAAATCAAACTTTTTCAATGCAGCCACATTTGCCTTTGTGGGAAGGCCTTAATGCGAGCTATTGCCGTGCCTCTCACCGGTGCCTCCAAATGAGGGAAGGTTATGGGCGCGCGCTACCCTGATCAGGTAGGAGGACATAACTTTGCGTGCCCATGTTTCAGATTTTTGGTACCGGGTCCCCGTGAGGGACGTTTTGGCCACGACAGTGGTCGGTGTATCTTTGGTAGACACGGGGCCACCTAGCACTAGCCCAATTGGGAGTGGGTCGGAGTGGCCGGGACAGTGTCATTGCAGTAGGTCAGTTTCGTCGGAATGACGTTGGTCCACCCGAATGGGAGTGCGAGGCCATGGGTTCCGTGGTGTGGGTACAGTGTGCTACCTCTGCAGAGTGTATATGAAGTCTATCGATAGCAACACAGTTCATAGTAGGTCCCACTATTAGGTCTTGGTCGAAATGGAGGATAAACTTGAAATAATTAAGTTGGTATATAAATATGTGATAAGAAGAATATGGTGACTTGGACTATGAGATAGTCGTGAGAAGTCACGGCGGTGTTTTGATATGATCACAAGACGAGGTCTCGGTGATGTTGGAGGCCAAGTGTTGGTCGTGGTGGTGATCGCCGGAAGGATCACTTTTGAGACCAAGTGTTGGTTGTGGTGGTGATCGTCGTAAGGATCACGAGTTACTCTGGTCAGGACCACGATGGTGGTTTGGTTGTGATCGCCGGAAAGATCATTGTTGGACTGGTTGTGATCGCCGTAAGTGCACAAATTTGGTTGCATTGCATGAGTAATATGTTGCATTTAAAGAACCTTGTCAAAACAGAAGATGATTGCATAAGGTTAAACATGCTATGTCTGCATTGAATATGATCGGCAGTTTATTTTCAGCATAATTTCATGATGCCATGCCATGCTTGAATTAATTACACCATGATTGGAGGATATGTTATGTTTTGTTATTACCCTGTTAGAAGCAGGTTTTGTTATGTCATGATTACTGCCATGTAGTAGATGCTATGGTATTGTTCATTCTTAGTTGACCTTTATCAGGCCATCTTCAGTAATTGATATGAGATAGGTTGTTGCATGCGCCTGGTTCTTGCCTTGTCTTCTGCTTGCTTGGATGCTATATAATTGGTTGTCTTGCAAGTACATTCAATGTACTGACCTGGCATGTCATGCCAGTTTTGTAGGTCATACCCGAGTTGTTCGCTTGATCTGTCATGCTAGGCCGTAACCTTGCCAGTCCTGTGAGTTGTGGAGCCCAGCCATAGTTGTTAGGCTGCCAAATCAAGACTTCTGCCGCCATTTTTAATAGACTTCCACTGCCATTTAAATAGCCATAGGGCTATGCCAGATGATTGTATTCATCAATGATGTAAGCTTATGCACATGTATTTGATGAATATTATTGTACCTGGAATGTTGTATTATGGACCTGTCGTGTGTCAGGTGTTATCCTGGGCTGACGTGCGAAGGCCCCCTGCTCCATGCGGATCGGGGTGCCACAATCACTGGTCCAAACTCGGCCGTTTTGACTGGTTTGGCTTCTATCCATTTGGTGAATTTATCCACCATGACCAATATGTATTTTTCTTATGGCTTCCCCCTTTAAGGGGTCCGACCATATCAAGCCCCCAGACCGCAAAGGGCCAAGTAATGGGGATTGTTCGGAGAGCGGTAGGTGGCATATAGCTTTGGTTTGCAAAAAGCTGTTAACCGACGGAACGTTGAGCGAGGTCTTGTGCGTCTGCTCGGGCCGTCGACCAGTAAAAACCTGTACGGAAGGCCTTGCTTAAGAGGGCCCGAGCTGCGGCATGGTGGTCGCCAAGTCCAGCATGAATTTCTGCCAAAAGTTGTCGTCCTTCCTCTTCGGAGATGCACCTTTGAAGTACTCCGGTAGCGCTTTTCTTATAAAGCTCTCCCTCGTGGACCTTGTAGGCTTTAGACTGCCGCGCAATGCAACATGCCTTGTACGTGCCTCGTTTGGGTCATCAGGGAGTTCTTGCCTAGTTAGGTAAGCCAAGAAGGGTTCTGTCCACGGGGCGATGACAACCATAATCACGTGGGCCGAAGGTGTTATTTAGGTGGCAGAGCCTTCGATTACGTTAGAGTGTTCGGGGTCTGGCGTTGTGGCCGGATCCGGACTGTTTTTGCCAGTATCCCCTTCCCACACCACGAATGGCTTAAATAGCCTTTCCAAGAAGATATTAGGTGGGACAGGGTCGCGCTTAGCGCCGATGCGGGTGAGGATATCCGCCGCTTGATTGTTTTCTCGGACCACATGGTGGAATTCGAGGCCCTCGAATCGGGTTGACATTTTGAGGACGGCGTTGCGGTAAGCCACCATTTTGGGGTCCTTGGCATCAAAGTCCCCATTTATTTGAGATATTGCGAGGTTCAAATCCCCCCGCACCTCTAGGCGTTGAATGCCCATGGAGACTGCCATCCGGAGACCATGCAACAGGGCCTCATATTCTGCTGCATTGTTGGAGTCTATGTATAATATTTGGAGTATGTATTGGACTGTATCTCCGGTGGGGGATGTAAGGACGACGCCTGCCCCCAGACCATCCAGCATCTTAGAGTCGTCAAAGTGCATGATCCAATTGGAGTACGCGCCGTACTCTTTAGGGAGTTCGGCTTCCGTCCATTCGGCGACAAAATCAGCCAGTACTTGCGACTTAATGGCTCGCCATGGTTTATATGTTATGTCGAACGGGAGGAGCTCGATTGCCCATTTGGCAATCCGGCCCGTGGCATCGCGGTTATTTATTATGTCGTTGAGTGGTACTTGGCCACCGTAATTGAACACTCTTGAAAGTAGTGTCGTAGTTTCCGGGATGCCATGAAGACCATGTATGCTATCTTTTGATAATGTGGGTACCGTGATTTGCATGGAGTGAGGATGGTGGATACGTAGTATACCGGCTTTTGAAGCGGGAACTTATGTCCGTCCGTCTCTCGTTCGGCGACGAGCACTGCGCTTACAACTTGGTGTGTTGCCGCTATATATAACAGCATTGGTTCGCTGACATTTGGCGCCGCCATGATTGGGTTCGTGGCCAGTACGGCTTTTATTTCTTCCAATCCGGCCGTGGCCGCATCCGTCCACTCGAAGTGTTTGGTGCGTCGAAGAAGGCGATAAAGAGGTAGTGCCTTTTCTCCTAATCGGGAGATAAAACAGCTTAAGGCAGCCACGCATCCAATTAATTTCTGGATTTGCTTGAGGTATGTTGGGATAGCCAACTGTGAGAAAGCTTGGATTTTAGCTGGGTTTGCTTCGATTCCTCTATTGGAGACGATGAAACCCAAGAGCTTTCCGGCGGGCATGCCGAAAACGCATTTTTCTGGATTGAGCTTGATGTCATATGTTCGGAGATTTGTCGAATGTGAGCCTCAAGTCGTCTATTAAGGATTCGACGTGTCTTGTTTTAATGACCACATCGTCTACGTATGCCTCCACTGTTTTGCCGATTTGTGTTTCTAGGCATGTCTGAATCATGCGTTGATAGGTTGCACCGGCGTTTTTGAGCCCGAAAGGCATGGTGTTAAAACAGAAGGGGCCATATGGAGTGATGAATGCTGTTGCAGCTTGATCGGACTCCCCCATCTTAATTTGATGGTATCAGGAGTATGCGTCGAGGAAGCACAAGGAGTTGTGTCCTGCGGTAGCGTCGATAATTTGATCGATGCGGGGGAGGGGGAAGGGATCCTTGGGACAAGCCTTGTTAAGGTCCTTGAAATCGACACATAGGAGCTAGGATTTGACCTTCTTTGGTACCATCACCAGGTTTGCTAGCCAGTCCGGATGTTTTATTTCTCTAATGAATCCGGCCTCGAGTAACTTGGCTAGCTCTTCTCCCATGGCTTGTCACTTAGGCTCAGAGAAACGCCGAGGAGTCTTCTTGACCGGCTTGAACCCCTTTAGAATGTTAAGGCTATGCTCGGCCAGCCTACGTGGGATTCCTGGCATGTATGAAGGATGCCAGGCGAAGATGTCCCAATTCTCGCGCAAGAACTCCCGCAGTGTGGCATCTGTTGTGGGGTTCAGTTGTGCCCCGATGGATGCTGTTTTTGTAGGTCCATTGGGTGGACCTGGAATTTGACTATTTCGTCTGCTGGTTTAAAAGAGGTGGACTTGGGTCTTTTGTCGAGTATCACGTCGTCCCTGTCCACCATGGAGCGTAGCGCAGTTAGTTCTTCGGCCGCAAGGGCTTCGGATAACTCCTCGAGGGCTAGTGCGGCGGTTTTATTTTCGGCGCGGAGTGCTATGTCCGGATCACTAGCCAGACCGATGATTCCATTGGACCCGGGCATTTTGAGCTTCATGTACCCGTAATGGGGTATAGCTTGGAAGATCGTGAATGCCTCCCATCCTAAGAGGGCGTGGTATCCGCTACTGAACGGGGCCACTTGGAATATGATTTCTTCGGACCTATAATTCTCTGGCGTGCCGAATACCACATCCAGTGTGATTTTTCCCGCGCATCGTGCCTCCCGAATAGGGATGATTCCTTTGAAGGTCGTGCTGCTTTGCTCAATGCGGCTCTTGTCTATTTCCATTTTCCTAAGGGTTTCCTCATAGATGAGGTTTAATCCGCTGCCACCGTCCATGAGAACTTTAGTAAGCCGGAATCCGTCCACAATTGGACTAAGGACCAAAGCGGCTGGTGCTCGGGCTGATCGGAATTGAGGTTCGTCACTGGCATTGAAGGTTATGGCCGTGTCGTTCCATGGATTTATTGCTGCAACGTGGCAGACTTCGGCAAGGATGCGGAGTGTTCGCTTGCGCCTATTATTTGAGGTGAAGGTCTCGAAGACTGTCAATATTGTATTGTTATTTTCCACAGGATGGTGCTCTGTTGTATTATCGATGAGGATATCCTCGCCGCTCTTGGCCACCTACCGGAGTATCCAACATGCTCTAAGGTTGTGTGTTGGCATGGTATCCGCTGTATTATGAATTTTGCATGGCCCATTGAGCCATTCCTCCAATACAGTTCTACGCCCTGTAGTGGGCTTTTGTTTCTTTGTAATTGGATCGGGTGACTTACGAGAGTACACCCTTTTAGTTCGGATGGGGGGTTTAGTGAGAGCCGGAGGGTCCCAGAATTTTGATTGGGTTTTCCAGGCGCTTTCCATCGCATAGTACTTCCGTACAATGGCCGCCAAGTCAGCAAAGTGTGCTATATCATGGTGACTTATGGCGTTGAGGATTCCCTTGTCCATGCATTTTTTACAAAAGAATGAAATTGCGTCTTCCTCGCGACAGTCCTTGACCTTGATCATTACAAGGAGGAATCTGGCCCAATAGTGATGTACTGTCTCTTGGGGCTCTTGTCTAATGTGGGAAAGATCACTTGAGTCTGGGTGGGTGGGCAGATTTAGGTCCGAACCTTGACCCGATCTGCGACCCAGGGGCAGAGGAGTTTCCGAACTTGGCAGTTCGGACTCCAGGATGTTGCCCAATAGTTCTGGCCCACTATCTGATTCTAAGTTCGAAGCTTGGGCCATGTCCTCCCGTGGACGGGTATCCGGATTGGAGAGCACGGGAATTCGGACATAGTTTGTCCTCAAAATAGAGGAAGAATTGCTACATTGCTCCTCCACCATCGCTATCTGATGGGTGACCGGTGGAGAGTTAATCTCCCTTTGGCCGGGTTTAAGCCCGATCCGATCATAGTCCGTTGCGAATCCCAGGGCAGCGATGCGATCCAAGAGCTCGTTCAAAGAAGACAGCTCTATTGGATCCATCTTCTCGGCAAATCCCGAGCTGACGTGGGGGCTATTTTTGATGACCCGATAAGTCATCGTCGGCGCGACGGCCGAACGGGCGGTCATGACGAAGCCGCCTAGTCGGAGAGTTTGGCCTATAGCCAGGGCTCCCCCCGAGGTAATGCTGTCCTTGACAACAAGACGAGCCATCAAGCCTTATCGTGGCGGCACAGTGGAACTCTCAATGAAACCACCAATGTCAGTGTCAAAACCGGCGGATCTCGGGTAGGGGGTCGCGAACTATGCGTCTAAGGCGAATGGTAACAGGAGGCAGGGGAGACAATGTTTACCCAGGTTCGGGCCCTCTCGATGGAGGTAATACCCTACTTCCTGCTTGATTGATCTTGATGATATGAGTATTACAAGAGTTGATCTACCACGAGATCATAGAGGCTAAACCCTAGAAGCTAGCCTATGATTATGATTGTTGTTGTCCTACGGACTAAACCCTCCAGTTTATATAGACACCGGAGGGGGCTAGGGTTACAAAGAGTCAGTTACAAGGGAGGAGATCTACATATCCGAATTGCCAAGCTTGCCTTCCACACAAAGGAGAGTCCCACCCGGACACGGGACGAAGTATTCAATCTTGTATCTTCATAGTCCAACAGTCCGGCCAAAGGATATAGTACGGCTGTCCAAGGACCCCCTAATCCAGGACTCCCTCACCTACCACGCGGGAAAAGCCCCGCCCTCGGCTTTTAAATAGTACAGTATACTAATTTTGTATCCATGGATTGCGCCATGGAGCAAAGCCTCAAGAAAACGGCGGTACACATGTACGGAGTATACAACACGCCCGTCGCGTTCGCGCCGCACCCCAGACAGTCGGTCGATCTGGCACGCCGCCCTCTGAATGGAACACGCGTCATATTGTGTTTGCACACACATGTGGGACCGCAATTGAGAACCGACCATAGGCACACTCCCCGGCCCCGCAAGTCGGCTGAGTTAATAGAAGCACATACTCCACCTTGGTACCTGGACGATCCATGCAAGACACGGAAGATCAGTTCGTCCATGCATGTGACCAGACTCCAGCAGACACGCCTGGATTGGCTATCGTCTACATATCGTGCAGGTTGTGTTGTACAGGGCTTTAGTTCTGGTGAGAAATCTAAAAAAAGGTTTCTTGTCATCTCGCAAAATTAGGTGTCATGTGCTTCGGATCACTGCGAGGGTTAAACAGCGACAACTGAGTTGGGCTAGTCATTGGGGGCACATGCACGAAGACTACTCGGCTGCCATCTAGGTCAAGCCGGCTATGTTAATTAGGACATCTATCGATGGACCCCTTTTCTATGAGTTTATCTTTAATTTGAGCTTTGATCCTCATCTAGTTTGTCCGTCGGGATTCATCTTGTCTCCTTTGAGCTGTGAGTTAATGATTTCTTGTCATGTGGAATTTTTTCGTGTTATATGTTATAATCTGGTGCTTCAGATCAAAATGATAACAACTGCGCCTCTGGGGCACGTGCATAAAGACTTCTCGACAGTCATTGCTGAGGTGAAGCCGGCTCCGGCCGGTAGACAAAAGAAAACTAGTACTCCACTATATAGGCAGGAGCCTCCGTGCTTGCTTGCTAGTGTTGCTCTCTTCACATTGTCTCGTCCTCTCCAGATCTAAACACGACAGCGGTGGCCACACACTCTCTCTCTCTCTCTCTACTCACCACTGGTCACAGATCCAGCCGGATCCTCTCTGCCGGGGAAGGTGAGAAGGCGGTCGTCCTCGGCGACGGCTCTTACCCACTGCCGGCGCGTCCCGATCAGCGTGCCTTGCCGTTCTCTCCCAAGCATCGCTGGCGAGGGAGGGCCTCACACCCCTTCTTCCTCGCTACCGTAGTGTGGGTCGATCCGGCCTCCCGCCGCCCACCTAGCGACATCCCGGCGACCCTCAGGTATAACTTCCTTTGAAACCGGCCTTGCTCTACTTCCCGAGCTCCTTACGTCGTTCCATTTGTATCTTTTACTATTTGTCAGGCCCCCTTGTGTGGATAGGATCGATCAGCTATTCAAAAATCACCTAATTTTTTACTGTTAAGAGGTAAAACTAGTTCATGCACTCGAATCTAGTAGTACTTGGTTCAAACAAGGAAGAAAGAGGGTGGGGGTGGGGGAAGATTTGTTACCTGAATCTAGGACTTGGTCGAAAGAGGAAATAATGGGGGCGAAAAGTAGCAGAGACTGGCTATCCAACTGGTCTCTAGGTCTAATAGGGAAATAAAGGGAACGCAGTACAAACTCAATATAAACCCGATCTATTGGTTGAAAAAGGAAAGAAAGTGGGGACTGGGGGACAAGTCAACAGAGTAAGTCCAGCACTAGATTTGCTAGCCTCACACAGTATAAGGTGGCTATATACCGAATGAAAATGGGACCAACCCAGATATCCTCTTCTGATGTTTGTTACCCCGAGCCGCTCTTATGTAATGCCACTGGTAAAATGTAGCTGTCGCACTGTTAGAAGTAAGGACATGTTAAACTAATGTTGTTTTCAATGTAATGCCTCCAGTAATATGATTCAATGGCACTTTTTTCATGTCCTGCTAAATTTCCCATTAAAATAAGTTGCTTCTTTTCGTTAGAGATGCAACTATCCTGGTCTGCCTACTCTCTAGGAGCTTCACGACCAACCTTGATGTTGCTCAATTCTATTGCAACTAATGAAGAAGCTCTGTGGGTTTCGTTTTCTGATGGAAATGGAGCCGGGGCTGGAGCCCTTTTCTTAAAAAAGAAGAAGAAGCTGCTAGCTCATGGGATATTGCTTCATTTTAGGTGAACTACACCAAAAGGTCCCATGAATTGAATCATCCATGTTGGTGACTAGTGTCATCCCTTCTACGATGGCGTTGACTGCAGATATGGTTCCCATCACGAGGTATGTTCCTTTTTGGTCTGACCATTTGCCAAATATCCTGCATGTTGATCCTGCTCTTGTGCTACTGTTTTGGCACTGCCATGATAAAGCAGTAATGTTATTATTTTGCACCTTAATCTAGTGGCACTATTAATTCAAGGCAATGTTTTGGCACCGCTAGTGCCACTGTCTTTTTATATATCAAAAGAGGGGGTTCCCTCCAATTTCATTAAAGAAACCCAACCATAGAGAACCATTATCCGACAACATCTCAGTGTAAATGGGCAGTTATGCAACTACTACTAGAACGAACTGAGTACTAGCAGGAGACAAGTTCGCCACATAAGCTAGGTAGGTAGGGGGACGCAGCACCAGCTCGACCAAGTTTGGATTACAACCCAAATACTTCCACAGAAACATCAGGGGGAAGATAGGGACTGAAAGAGCCAGCTTCAGCATCCCAGTCAAGCACCCGCGGCCTTCATCCTTGCGACGCACGATACACCTCGTTTGCCACCTGCTCGACCCTCACTGATAAAATGAAGTAATAATACAGTTAAAATAGAACGAGTGTCCTCTCTATCATTTCATTTCCAATGTAGATAAAGAAAGTGCTTCTCTTTTTTAATGTATATTTCATCAACTAGTCCCATTGTTAATGTTTAAGCATTTCTGTAAACTGGGGTGCTTAATTTTAGTCGATCTGCACAAAAATAGATATTTGAATGTCTCAAGGCCCCTCCTTGTACTACCGTTGTACACTGATGTTCATCACTGGCAGAAGGTGTATCAGGGAGACTTGGGTCGATTTCCAGTATGATGTAATATTTTCTTTTGTTTATTAGTTTATGTTTCATCAACTAGTGCAACTATAATCTAATCACGCCTTTTCATTATCTGTGCAAACAGGGTTATTCAACTGCTTTTTGCTGGAACTGCACAAATGTACGGATGGAACCGGCATATATGCAAAGTGCGATGTGCCAAGTAAAAATTACCGACACCAACCCTGCTCCATCTAAGCATTGGCATCCCCCCACCATCAGTGGGATGGGTGGCGCTCACTGTGGACGGATCTTTCTCGGCAGCAAATCCTCTAACCAAATACTAGTAGCTTACACTTAAAAAAATACTAGTAGCTTATATTGGCAGTTTTCTAGGGGTGTACTCTTTTCTGAAAGAAGCACCAATTCTAGAGATCTATTTTAGCACTTAAAAATGTAGTTTCATAGGAGTATAAAAGTGCAGACAATGTGATTCTCAGAGAAGAAACTGCAAGTTTCAGTTTCAGATAAGAAACTCCAAGTTCAGTTTCAGATAAGAAACTGCAACTTTCAGAGGCAGAGCATTTATATTAACACGGCCTTTTCAAATGGTGTTAACATCATGCTGGAAGTTTTATTCATGGTCGAAACTGGAACTACCAGCCAGTTAACATCATGCTGATCAATATTCATGCATAGCACATCTTCATATGATGCACAGTCAAAAAGATATGCTATTTTCAAAATGCCCACACAATGTCGAGTGTGCGAAAAACAGAGAAAACGAGGGACGAAGTTTTGGCAAGTGTAGGACATGGTGTGCGTAGATGACAATTAGGACCCACATGTCAATAAAGGCAAAGGCAAAAAATTGGACATATTTTCTCTGCACATGTGGAATCGAACCCGGGCAGAACAGCTGTCGGGTAGTGTCACTCGGCAACTAGGCTAGTTCAGTTGTTTCGTTACTAATAAGGCACTTCCTCAGGTTGTCGGATCTCCTCCTACGCCTTTGTGCGCTCGCTGCGACGCTGTTGTCTGCCGTTGTGAACATGCTGAACAAACGAGAGGAATCTAGAGAGGACTGTATGTGGAGAGGCGGATAGTCGTGACCCACCAGGTCTATGGCCGTACGCAAGCAAGTGCATCATCGAAAAAATACTTCCTCCTAATGCTATACTGACATTGAGGCCCATGGGTTTGTCAACATAGTCACATTTTTTTAGGTGCTTCAACGTAGTTACTATAGGAGATATATTCAGAACGAAGCCGGGGAGCTGGCAGATATCATTTATTATCACTGGGGCAGCAAGTATTAGCTGCGTTTTGGGCTGCCCCATCTAGGCTTTCTTTTTTAACATGCACATCCCACGACCTCGGATGGGAGGTCCATAAGGTTGTTTGTATCTTCTTGAGGGTAGTCATGTATCGACCGACCTATGGACCTCCCATCCGAGGTTTTATTTTTCTTGAAACATTGGCAGCCCAATTTATGTATTTTTTTTGAAGAAAACGCACATGTCTGTTCTATTTTTCTATATAAGAATAGGAACACCTGGTCCAACTTATGTTTCCCTTCTAACTATATTATATATATTTAAATTATTATATATGTTATTATATATTATTTTTATTGTTATCACATATTTAACAGATAATTACATATGTAAGAAAACAATATCCCACATCTTATTAACTTATAAAAATAATTTCTTAACAATAAAATCCTGGATTTTTTTGGCAACGAAAATCCTGGTGATTGTGTACAAAAGCTTGGTAAGATTTAAGGACCAATGTAATAATATATCACTTATTATTTAAATATATATATAACAAAATACTCAGCACCTGTTTATTTTTAGATAACATTGCTGCGCCCACCCCAACATTATAATTAGAATCAGCCCAGCAAAATCGTGTATTTCGAGAAAGTGCAAATGGCCTGTAATTTTTAGGAAAAACATAAATGGGCCGCATGGACGCTACATTATTTGTTCACCCAGCCCAACTAATGGACTGTAATTAAAAAAAGAGATCAAATGAACTGTAAATTCTACCCCGCAAAAAAGACTGTAAATTCTGAAAAATGGGTTGAATATGTGCCACATTTTTGGAGGCTGAAATGTGGGCCAATAGGTCGAAGCCAATGCAAGTCGTTGTCAACTTAGTCAACAAATGATTCTGACATCGTTAGCTGTTGGATTTACATCCAACGAATGGCATCCATCCTCAATCTCTCATCTTCTTCCTCCAGCGCCACCGGGACCACCTGCTCACGCTGAGGGAGTCCTGGATTAGGGGGTCTCCAGATAGCCGGACTATATCCTTTGGCCGAACTGTTGGACTATGAAGATACAAGATTGAAGACTTCATCCCGTGTCCGGATGGGACTTTACTTGGAGTGGAAGGCAAGCTAGGCAGTACGGATATGGATATCTCCTCCTTTGTAACCGACCTTGTGTAACCCTAACCCTCCCCAGTGTCTATATAAACCGGAGGGGTTTAGTCCGTAAGACAACATACAATCATACCATAGGCTAGCTTCTAGGGTTTAGCCTCTCCGATCTCGTGGTAGATCAACTCTTGGAATACCCATATCATCAAGAATAAATCAAGCAGGACGTAGGGTTTTACCTCCATCAAGAGGGCCCGAACCTGGGTAAAACATCGTGTCCCCTGCCTCCTGTTACCATCCGCCTTAGACGCACAGTTCGGGACCCCCTACCCGAGATCCGCCGATTTTGACACCGACATTGGTGATTTCATTGTGAGTTCCTCTATGTCGTCGCCGTTAGGCTTGATGGCTCCTACGATCATCGATAGCGATGCAGTCCAGGGTGAGACTTTTCTCCCCAGACAGATCTTTGTGTTCGGCGACTTCGCACTGCGGGCCAACTCGCTTGGCCATCTAGAGCAGATCGAAAGTTACGCCCCTGGCCACCAGGTCAGGTTTGGAAGCTTAACCTACACGGCCGATATCCGCGGAGACTTGATCTTCGATGGATTCGAGCCCCTGCCTTGTGCGCCGCGCAGTCACGATGAGTATGATTTAGCTCTGCCATCAGACCATGTTCAGGAGATTGCACCGGCAGCCACCCCGAGCCTTAATTCGGAGCCAGTTGCGCCATCCGTGGACGGGTGGATGGACCCCATCACGGAGGCCGTATCCTCAGCGGCGATCGAGCCGAATATCGACCTTACCCTTCATGAGAGTCGTGTTGTCAAACTGCCGGATCCTTCTCCGGCCATGGACTCCGAACCGCCTGCGCCCGTTCCTAGCGAATCCGATTGGGCGCCGATCATGGAATTCACCTCCGTAGATATTTTTCAGCACTCGCACTTTGGCGACATACTGAACTCATTAGGGTCTGTCTCCTTGTCAGGAGGATCCTGGCCGAACTATGTCCGGCAGGATTGGCATGCGGATGACGAAGAAATTCGCTGCCCACCCACCACCCACTTAGTAGCCACTATCGACGACTTAACCGACATGCTAGACTTCGACTCCGAAGATATCAACAGTATGGACGATGATGCGGGAGACGAAGAGGAACCGCTGCCCACAGGGCACTGGACAGCCACCTCATCATACGATATATACATAGTGGACACACCCAAAGAAGGCAATGGCGACGAAACAGCGGAGGATGACCCCTCCAAGAAGCAACCCAAGCGCCGATGTCAGCGGCGCCGCTCTAAGTCCCGCCAAAGCAAAAGTGGTGATACCGACACAGGAGATAATAACACTCCGGATAGTGCGGAAGATGGCAACAATCCCCCCAGCACGATCTAGGACAGGAGGATGGAGAGGACAGCCCTCCAGAGAGAGCGGCAGATGGAGAGGCGAAGGATGATAATTACATGCCCCCCTCCGAAGACGAGGCAAGCCTCAACGATGACGAATTCGTCGTGCCAGAGGATCCTGTCGAACAAGAGCGCTTCAAGCGTCGGCTTATAGCCATGGCAAATAGCCTTAAGAAAAAGCAGCAGCAGCTTCAAACTAATCAAGATCTGCTAGCTGACAGAAGGACTGAAGTCCTGGCGGGCGAGGAATATAAACTCGAACGCCCCTCCCAGAGTTACCCAAAATGCAGGTTGCTACCCCGACTGGAGGAAGAAGCGTATGATGCGGCTGATCGGCCACCCCGTGGCCGTGACAGAGAGGCATTCCAGCCAAAAGCTCAGCCTGCACCCCGACGCCATTCAAATAAAAAGGCATGGAGAAATACGCCAGACCTGTGAGACGTATTGGAGGACAAAGCAAAACATGCAAGATCGATCTACAGATCACGAGGGCACGCCACTACGCGAGACGATAATCGTCACACCGGATACGACAAAAGTAAATCCGGCCAGGCCGAGCACAGTGGGCAAGACTCATTGGAGCTGCGTCGCGATATAGCCCAGTACAGAGGCGCCGCACACCCCTTATGATTCACAGACGAAGTAATGGATCATCAAATCCCAGAGGGTTTCAAACCCGTAAATATAGAATCATACGACGGCACAACAGATCCCGCGGTATGGATCGAGGATTTCCTCCTGCATATCCACATGGCACGTGGTGATGATCTACACGCCATTAAATACCTCCCACTCAAACTCAAAGGACCAGCTCGGCATTGGCTCAATAGCTTGCCAGCAGAGTCCATTGGCTGTTGGGAGCATCTGGAAGCCACATTCCTCGACAACTTTCAGGGCACTTGTGTGCGACCACCAGACGCCGATGACTTGAGCCACATAATTCAGCAGCCAGAGGAATCGGCCAGGCAATTCTGGACACGGTTCCTAACAAAGAAAAATCAAATCATCGACTGTCCGGATGCAGAGGCTCTAGCATCTTTCAAGCACAACATCTGCGATGAGTGGCTAGCCCGGCACCTTGGTCAGGAAAAGCCGAAATCTATGGCAGCCCTCACGACGCTCATGACCCGCTTTTGTGCGGGAGAAGACAACTGGCTGGCTCGCAATAACAACATATCAAAGAACCATGGTACTTTGGATACCAAGGACGGCAGTAGCAGGTCACGTCGCAACAAACATAAGCGCCACATTAACAGCGACAATACCGAGGATACGGCAGTCAATGCCGGATTCAAAGGCTCTAAACCCAGTTAGCGGAAAAAGCCATTCAAAAGAAGCACTCCAGGCCCGTCCAGTTTGGACCGTATACTCAATCGCTCGTGTCAAATACATGGCACCCCTAACAAGCCAGCCAACCACACCAATAGGGATTGTTGGGTGTTCAAGCAGGCTGGCAAGTTAATTGCCGAAAACAAAGATAAGGGGCCACATAGCGATGACGAGGAGGAGCCCCGACAGCCAAATACCGGAGGACAGAAGAGGTTCCCCCACAAGTGCGGACGGTGAACATGATATACGCAACCCACATCCCCTAGGGGGAGCGGAAGCATGCGCTCAGGGACGTATATGCGTTGGAGCCAATCGCCCCAAAGTTCAATCCATGGTCCTCTTGTCCGATCACCTTCGATCGCAGGGACCACCCCACTAGTATCCTTCATGGCGGATTCGCTGCACTGGTCTTAGACCCAATTATTAACAGATTTCACCTCACTCGAGTCCTTATGGATGGCGGCAGCAGCCTGAACCTGCTTTACCAGGACAGGGTGCGCAAAATGGGTATAGACCCCTCAAGGATCAAACCCACAAAAACGACCTTTAAAGGTGTCATACCAGGTGTAGGGGCCCATTGCATAGGCTCAGTCACAATGGAAGTGGTCTTCGGATCCCCGGATAACTTCCGAAGCGAAGAGTTAATCTTTGATATAGTCTTGTTCCGCAGTGGTTATCACGCACTACTCGGGTGAACCGCATTTGCGAGATTCAATGCGGTACTGCATTATGAATACCTCAAGCTCAAGATGCCAGGACCTCAGGGGGTCATTACAGTTAATGGAAACACAGAGTGCTCTCTCCGAACGGAGGAGCACACTGCGGCCCTCACAGCGGAAGCGCAAAGAAGCCTCTTAAGGCAATCCACTAGTTCGGCGTTTAAGGACCCGAACACTTTCAAGCGCGCCCGGAGTAATCGGCATCAGGACTGCCTGGCATGTTTCGAGCTCGCATAGCAATGTGACCCCCACCCAGCCCAAGCCAAACAACGAAACTCGTGCCACGCATACATAATTACGCATTAAAAATACCATGGGCACAGGTAGGGAGGGGGCACGACTACGGCAGGCCCCAAGAGGCGGCTTAAACCGCACTAGGGGCTTCCCGCTTTGTAATTTTTCTCTCTTTCAGGACATTAATCTCTGGAAACCCTGTCCGGCAGCATGATTGCCGAACACATGATGCAGCAACCAAGGAGGCAGAAAGCTACATCACACCACGAAACTCCTAGGTGGATTACGATAACGAGTGAAATACTTGCTTTAATATTATTCCTCAGCTTGCCCTTGGAGGGGACATAGTCCTACTTTTTTCTTATCGCACTACCTGTATCATTCTGCTCTAACGCACGTTTTTTTAATAAACAATGCATTGCATTAAGGCTTTTATTGCATTCTTCTAATATATATATATATATATATATGTGTGTGTGTGTGTGTGTGTGTGTGTGTGTGTGTGTGTGTGTGTTCATTATTGACACCTTGCAACCATACACTTTGGTACGGCCAATACACCAGGGGCTTAAGTACCCCACAATATGGTGTGAGAAGTCCGAACAGTTTCACAACTGCGGCACCCCGAACTTATAGCATTATATGCATCAGCTCTGAATCATGTCTTTGGTCAATAGTTGGGTTTGCCCGGCTCCCATGTTTTGGTACCTTACGTTCCGCTATATCGGCTAAGGTAGCACTAGGAGAACTACTGCGATTGTGCCCCGGTTCAGCTGGGCTAAGCACCTCAGTAGAGAAAGCTAAAACTGACTATCACGATAAGGCGAGAGACTGGTCGTTGTTCGAGACGTTTTCGAGTCCCTAAAGACTTGTGCCGCTTAGAGCGAGGAGTCGGCCCTGTCCAGCTTAAGGCGTGTATCGCGTCCCGAGTTCGGCCTTCCGAACACTAGGGGCTTCGCCGAAATTTAAAATTATAGAACTCTATGTCTAAGTGAGAGTGATAACACATTATAGTCCGATTGCCTTGTTCGTTGTGCTGAGCACCTCCCTCGAAGGACCCAAAAATGGGAACAAGAGTGCTCAGGTTTATCCCGAACACACCAGCACTCGTGGCATGGGGGCAGAAGCCGACGACTAGCCATCTCTCAGATTTGATAAACAGCCGAACAGAAGGTAATATTTTAAATTCAAACAAGCGTTGCATAGCGCATATGAACAAGTTTTCATGAATACAGGATTACATGAGCGGGTTTACTCAAATATTGTATATTTGGTACACTCATCCACTACGAGACGGGCACCCTTCAGGACACCCTCATAGTACATCTCGGGGTGGCGATGCTCCTCGCCCGCTGGTGGCCCTTCCTTAATCAGCTTCATGGCATCCAGCTTGGCCCATTGCACCTTCACACGGGCGAAAGCCCGGTGTGCACATTCGATGTAGACGGACCGCTTGATGACTTCCAGCCGTGGGCAGGCATCCACAAGCCGCCTCACCAGGCCGAAGTAGCTGTTGGGAAGGGCGTCGCCAGGCCACATCTGGACTATAAAGCCCTTCATGGCCTGTTTGGCCGCCTTGTGTAGCTCGACCAGCTGCTTTAGCTGGTCGCTCATGGGCACCGGGTGTTCGGCCCCAGTATACTGAGACCAAAACAACTTCTCCGTTGAGGTTCCCTCCTCGGCCTGGTAAAACTGTGTGGCATCCGACACGCTGCGGGGCAAATCTGCGAACGCTCCTGGAGAGCTCCGGATTCGGGTAAGTAACAAGTAATTTACTTTCACATGCTTGTTTTGCATAAAGAATGCCTTACCCGCCGCTATTTTCTTCATCGCCTCAATCTCCTGGAGGGCTTTTTGGGCTTCAGCCTTGGCATTTTTTGCGCTTTTGAGGGCCGCGGCAAGCTCGGACTCTCGCGTCCTCGAGTCACGCTCCAACGCCTCATGCTTCGACACGAGAGCTTGGAGCTCTTGGTGCACCTCGCCCACCCGTGCCTCCTGCCTTTCCTGCTCAGTGCGCTCCTTGGCTGCTTTGTCTTCGGCCTCGGATAGCGCTTGCTTCAGGGTCGCCACCTCGGTCGTGGCCCCCGGCAAATTGACGATGATCCTGTCATTTTGCAATCACGTCTTCTTTTATGTATACATATCTATAGACAGGGTATTACTTACCCTTGTTTTCCTCGAGCTGCCTCTTGGCAAGGCCGAGCTCTTTCTTGGACCCCTTGAGGTCCTGCTTCAATGCGGCAACCTCCGCAGTCTATGCGGCAGAGGCCAACAGCGAAGCCTGCATACGCATATAGACATACTTATGTTAGACTCCTGCGATATTGTTTGATCCTATATCCGGCTTTTCTTTGTGATCACCGAACAGAGCATCAGGGGCTACTGTCTATGCGGTAATATTTTTCCTATATTTTCAATACTTACATCAAAGCCTGTTAGAAGGCTAGCACAGGCTTCAGTCAGTCCGCTCTTAGCGGACTGAACCTTCTTGATCACCGCACTCATAATAGTGCGGTGCTCTTCGTAAGCGCTCCCAGCAGATTGTCTGGTGCCTCTGGATGGGCAGAGGTCACTGGCCCAGGCGTCTTGCCCCTCTTGCAAGGAGGCCGCCTGCCCGAGTCCGGAACCACTGGAGGTTCCGGCGCGGTGTTCGGCTGAGGGCCGAACTCGGAGCCCTCGGGGGCTTTGCTCCCCCTGCTCCCGGAGCCCGGAAGGTCGCTTTGAGGCGCCTCCAGGACTGTCTCCCCTCGACCAAGTGCCTCTTGAGACAACACCTTGGCGTTGTCCGTAGGGCAAGGGGAGGTGGCCGTTGGAAGTGGATCTCTATCCATATTCGACGAGACCAGGGAGCCGTCGGACGAAGATACATCGATACGGGTTCGGGGCGGTCTGCACATTCATAATTCGGCGTTAGGAGAAGCAGTGCGACAAAGGAATGCTATGAGTTACTCTGGTATCCGAATACTTACAACTTCGTCAGGGGCTTGGCCCTGAGCAGCCACTCGTCTTCGACTTCGGCGGCGGTGGTGGAGTAGTCTGGAAGGAGAGTCCTTCCCTTCTTGGACCCTTCGCCCCCCTGGTAGGGGCGGCCTTCCTTTTCTTGTCTCCCCCGACTGGAGGCGGAACATCTTCATCTTCCTCCTCGTCTTCGGGGGAGGAGTGCGTCACGGAGTTATCGGACGATAAGTCCGATAAACCCTGGCGTCGAGAACTCTTTCGGGTTCCCTTGTTCTTCTTGGTCTTCTCCGGCACCTTGTAAGGAGCCGGAGTCAGCATCTCCATCAGGAGAGCGTCCGCAGTGTCTTCGGGCAGAGGGGCCGGACAGTTAATCTGCCCCGACGTCTCCACCCAGTCCTGTCAAACGCATGGAGCTCAGACCCCGCACATGGTTAAGCTGGGGGAAGTAAATATCCTACCGGATGTATAGAACTCACCGAATGCGCTTGGCGCTTCGCGCTTAGCCCGCGGTTCTCGCTGAGGGAGGGAGGGACCTCAGTGCCCTTGAACATCACCTTCCAGACGTCCTTGTGCATCATGTCGACGAGCTCGCTCAAAGTCTGGTGCTGGGCTGGGTCGAACTCCCACAAGTTGAAGTCCCATTGTTGGCACTGGAGGATCCGGCGGATGAGCATGACCTGGACTATGTTGACAAGCTTGAGCTTCTTGCTTGTCATGTTCAGGATACATTTCTGGAGTCCGTCCAGCTCCACCGATGAACCCCACGACAAGCCCTTCTCTTTCCAGGAAGTGAGCCGTGTAGAGAATCCGGATCGAAACTCGAGGGCAGCCACCCATTTGGTGTCACGCGGCTCGGTAATATAGAACCATGCCGATTGCCACCCCTTTATGGTCTCCATGAAGGAGCCTTCAAGCCATATAACGTTGGGCATCTTGCCCACCATGGCTCCGCCGCATTCTGCTTGTTGGCCGCCCACCACCTTCGGCTTGATATTGAAGGTCTTTAGCCATAGGCCGAAGTGGGGGCGGATGCGGAAGAAAGCCTAAGAGACGACGATGAACGCCGAAATGTTGAGGATGAAGTTCGGGGCCAGATCATGGAAGTCCAGCCCGTAGTAGAACATGAGACCATGGACAAATGGATGAAGGGGAAACCCAGTCCGTGGAGGAAGTGGTGGAGGAAAACTACCCTCTCATGAGGTTCCGGGGTAGGGACGATCTGCCCCGCAGTGGGCAGCCGATGCGTGATATTCGCGGCTAAGTATCCAGCTCCGCGCAGCTTTTTGATGTGTCCCTCCATAACGGAGGAAGCCATCCACTTGCCTCCCGCTCCGGACATGTTTGGAGAAGGTTGAGGAGAAAGATGTGGACTTGGGCATTGGAGCTCGAGTGCGTGAGAATGGATGAGCAAGGAGGAAGAAGGCGTGGGTAGAAAAAGGTTAAACCTTATCCCTTTATAAGGGCGGACGAAGCTATGCGCCCCCACTAGCCTGGTAAAACGCGCTTATCCCCTAAGCACCGTTATTGATGGCGCGGTTGGGTTACCCACGCCCGTATTTATGAGATTCCCACAATAAGGGGGACACGATCTCTGCTTCGACAAGACGTGTCAAGAAACCGCCTCGCGTTATGTGTGGGGCTGGTTAAATAAAAATGGTTCGAATAATCATTGAGCCATGGCATAATGTCATGTTGCCAAAACGTGTCAGCAGATTAGATTTGTGGAAATATTATTCTCTCTACGGTGCTATGTGGAACTTATTTTGCAGGGTCGGACACTATCCTTGTATTCAAATTCTTCCATGATGTATTCGGAGGAGGAACCCGCCTTGCAATGCCGAAGACAACACTGCGCGCCGGACTCATCGTCATTGAAGCCTGGTTCAGGGGCTACTGAGGGAGTCCTGGATTAGGGGGTCTCCGGACAGCCGGACTATATCCTTTGGCCGGACTATTGGACTATGAAGATACAAGATTGAAGACTTCGTCCCCTGTCCGAATGGGACTTTACTTGGCGTGGAAGGCAAGCTACGCAGTACGGATATGGATATCTCCTCCTTTGTAACCGACCTTGTGTAACCCTAACCCTCCCCGGTGTCTATATAAACCGGAGGGTTTTAGTCCGTAGGACAACATACGATCATACCATAGGCTAGCTTCTAGGGTTTAGCCTCTCCGATCTCGTGGTAGATCAACTCTTGTAATACCCATATCATCAAGAGTAAATCAAGCAGGACGTAGGGTTTTACCTCCATCAAGAGGGCCCGAACCTGGGTAAAACATCGTGTCCCCTGCCTCCTGTTACCATCCGCCTTAGACGCATAGTTCGGGACCCCCTACCCGAGATCCGCCGGTTTTGACACCGACACCCGCCTCCTGCTGCTAGAAGCTCTGCTTAGCACGCTTCGTTGTGAAGCTCTACTCCACCGTTGGCCAGGCCATCCCTCCACCCCTCCACACCTCCTGTTCTTCTCCACCGATTGCCAAACCACACCGCACCAGAACCAGTTAACCCTCGTACACCTCTCCGTCTGTGACTCTACTCCCGCGTCTTCCCATCTCCGGCTCGTTGCTGTCCAGGGCCTCGCCGTCGTCCACCACCTTGGATGCGCTCGGCGCGGAGTGGTTAACGTGGTCAACGAACGACACCATCGGAAGTAGACTGTGCGTGGAGAGGCTGACAGCTGGGTCCACGGCCGCACGCAAGGAAATGCCTCCTTATTACGCACAAAATAATGATTCCTCCACCTGACAGCTGGGACCCACCGGAAGGGCCTCTGTATTTCGCGAAAAAACGCTCCCACCACTGACAGGTCAGACCCACCAGCTATATCTTCGCACGCAAGGAAGTGCCTCCTTATTACGCACAAAAAAATAAATACTCCCCCTGCTAGTTGGGACCCACCTTGGTGGGAGGCTGACTTGTGGGCCTACTAAGTTGATGGGGACGGAGTGCTTTGTCAACTTAGTCAATATGAACGATTCTAGCTCCAGTGACCGTACGATGTCCATCCAACGGCCGTAGTGCTTCTTCAACCTTTGGTCTTGTTGCTCCAGCCGCCCAAAGCAGCGCCGGTCGTGCCGCATGCTCCTGCCTCCCATGGTCGGCTGTGCTGCCGCGGAGGCCTCACCGCCCCCTACTATTCCCACCGCTGGCCAGGCCATCCCTCTACTCACCCACACCCCCTGTTATTCTGCGGCGATGGCAGCCTCACACCACAGCGAACCAGTGAACCCTCGTACTCCTCTACACGTGGGCATCCACTGCCGCGTCTTCCTCGGCTCCGCGTCGTCCCCTTCCTATGCCTCGCCGTTGTCCACCGCCCTGGTGCTCTCGACGAGGCGTGGTCAACATGGTCAAGGAACGGCTTCCGTCGGACGTGGACTGTACGTGGAGAGGCTGACAGCTGGCTCCACGGCCGCAACAAGGAAGTGTCTCCTTATTACGCACAAAATAATTATTCCTCCACCTAACAGTAGGGACCCACCAGATGGGCCACCGTATTTGGTGAAAAAATATTTCCCCCTAACTGTTGGGACCCACCAGCTACATCTTCGCACACAAGGAAGTGCGTCCGGGTAAAAAGAAAAAAATGATTCGCCCCATGACTGTTGGGACCCACCAGCTACATCTTCACACGCAAGGAAGTGCCTGATAGTCAGGACCCACCTGGTCGAAGCGTACGTAGCGTTGTCATTCTGGTCGCGAACATGTACGTACATACTAGTCGATATAGAGGCGCGCACGTAGCATGTACACATACTTACAGCGGCCAGGGTGCAAGAAAGTAAATACGGCCACGTACGTACATACGGGCGGGGTCTCGAACGCCTACTCGCGCGCACGTATGGCCAGGGCTCGTGTACATGGTTGGGTCGGAACGGAGAAACAGTGTCGTCGTCGTGTTCACGGGGAGCCAACCGGCTGGGTCGGAACGAAATGCATCGTCGTGTTCATCGGGAGGGCTTGGATGGAACAGCCGATGGAAACGAGGCCTGGCATACCGCAGAACGGAGGAAACGGCCTTGTGTTCGACCGACCACGCTCGAAACGGGATCCTGTTCATCGGGAGGGGTCTGGCGTACCGCAAAACGGAGGAAACGTACCTCCTACGGTCGAAACGGGGGTCCTGTTGATCGGGAGGGGTGTGGCGTACCACAAAACAGAGGAAACGGACTTGTGCTAGAGCGCTATGGTCGAAACGGAGGTCCTGTTCATTGGGAGGGGTGTGGCGTACCGCAAAACGGGACTCCACGGGATACTGTTCATCTCCACCATCGAGCCCCTCTAGCCTCCATGGGCTACTGTTCATCCACCATCGACCTCCTCCAGCCTCCACCTGCAACTGTTCATCCACGGGCTCCTGTTCATCTAGCCTCCACCGCGTGCTACTCCACCGGCTACTGTTCAACCACCCCTCTCCACAGGCTTCTATTCAACCACCCCTCCACGGGCTACTGTTCATCCAGCCCTCCACCGTCTACTGTTCATCCTGCCTTCCACGGGGTGGTCCTGTTCATCCTGCCCTCCATGGGGTGGTCCTGTTCATCCTGCCCTCCGCGGGGTCCTGTTCATCCAGCCCCAACCGGCTCGATCGATCGGGGTCCTGTTCATCCAGAGGCAACACCACGTGGTCCTGTTCATCCACCCCACCGGGAACTGTTCATCCAATCCCCCCAGCAATGCTCACTGTTCATCCAGAGGCAGCATCGATCGGCTTCAGGTAGCAGCAATAGTGAAGGCATCGCTCGATTGGGTTGAATTAACAGCCATCGATCGATCGCTCGAGTTCAGTAATGCGTAGCCTGCAATGCAATCGCTCGAGTTCAGTTAGAGCCCAACGCCTCGCTCGGGTTCAGTTAGAGCCCAACGCCTCGCACCCACGCGTGTGCATGTATGAGAGAAACGCGCATCGCTCGGCCCCGACCACCCACCATAACCAGGAACACCCCGATATTTTCCTCGCCCTCGCTTCTACCACGGTTTTTTCCATCATGGACGGCCCAAAGAATGTCATACAGCTGCGTCTCCGGCCCTCCCAGGAGGAAAAGCCCATTTTCAGTCATGATGTTTTGTTATAGAAGTAGGACCCCACCACATCTATGATGATACCGGGTTTTGTCACCATTATCGTCATATAAGTGTCATAGGTATGACAGAAAAAAAAATTCGTTCCGCCCAAAATGTCACGGATGTGTCTTTTTTGTAGTTGAGGCTTTTGGCCTGAGTTGGTAATCAATCAGTAGCCTAGAGGGTAGTAGTCGGCGTGGTAGCTCACGGAGCCTCTCAGTGTGGAGGCCTCAGCACGCCGTGCCACCAACACTGTTGCGTTGGGAACTCGGGCCTCGCTCTCAAGAACAAAATGTCTTTCCTTGTTGTGATAATCAAAGAGAGCAGGCGCAGGCAAATATGTGTCCACAACATGTGATTGGTTAAACAACAAATTATAAGTGAAGTTATCAGCCCTTCCCTTGAGAATCTTATGCTCCTTTAATGCATCAAAATCTAAATATTGAGTTGGTAGGATAGGGTCAAAGGGCAAAGGCGAAACACCCAGTCCTCATGCTAAACGTGTTGCATAAATTCCACCATAGAACCAGCCACTTTTGGCGTTATGCTGAAGTCTACGTGCAACAATCGCTCCAAGGTAATAATTCTTTTCACCAGTGAGAGCGGTGTGAATGAGGCTCAAGTCTGGCGAACAAAGTATGCTACAGTTTTTCTTGCCTACTATGCATTTCCCGATAAATAATGCAAAATACTGGATTGCGGGAAAGTGAACACTTTTTATTCTTCCTTGTCTCACTCCTCTATTTTCACCGTAACAAAGGCTAGTCAAGAAGGTCTCATCCTTAGCCTTTGCTGGCTCATCAAGTGAACCCCAAAATGGGAGTTTGCAATGGTAAGCAAAATTTTCTAGTGGAATAGTAAATGGTTCATCATAAAGCATAAACGACACCCTAGACTCACGTGGAAAATATTTAAATCCTTTGACAAATGATTCAATGAGAAGATGGCGTTGTTCACACTTATCTAAGAGGTAGGGACCAAGACCGGCATTGTGAACATATTGCTCAAATTCCTCCTTGATGCCCACATGCATCATATACTCATCGCAAGGCCATAAGCATGTTTTGGTGGCTGTATCTTGCATGGAACTTTCACTTGGTTCAACGTAAGACCGGCGAGCAGAGCTGTCACTAGAGGATGCCCCCGAGGGTCGTCTCCTCGAGGAACTCCTTCCAAATAGGTTCACCATGCCCGCGTACAATTTTTCCTATGAACAAAAATCTGAATTTTTAGTTCACAAATTTTTTCCAACAAAACTAATAGCGACTACTCATAGGGATACATAGAGACCACAGCAAGCATTCAAACTACTTAGAACACTAAGAATTCAACATGCAAGCACATCTACAGCAGCACTAAGAGTAGCTAATTATTCAAAGTATAAGCCACTAAAACAAAAACTAATTGGACAAATGGTGGAGTCACATACCAAGCAACAATCTCCCGAAACAGTTTCAAAAATGGCAGCAAAATGAGCAAGAACATGGGAGAGAGAGCAAGAGTGATTTTTTCTGGAGGTAGGTGACAATGTGGGCTAAAGAGATAAGTGAGGGGGCCCACGTGGGGACCACAACCCCCAGGGCGCGCCAGGGGGTGCTGGCGCGCCCAGGTGGGTTGTGCCCACCTGGTGCACCCCCTCTGGTTATTTTTGCACCAAAAATTCTTAAATATTCAGGAAAAAATCATATCCAATTTTCAGGGAATTCTGAGAACTTTTATTTTTGGGTCATTTTTTATTGCACGGGAAATTCAGAAAACAGAAAAAACATGGCATTTTATTTTATTTTACTAATAAAAACAGAGAATAAAAGGTAAGGACAGGAAGTAGTGCTTACTAAATTCATCAACTTCAGACCGTTCAAAAATGATTCATTAATAAGGTTGATCAAGTCTTATTAACAACCACTTTCGGTTAGCAAAACCGAAGAACTTTCGTAAATCACTAAGTCGCCTCAATGGGGATATGCATTTCCCCAACAATAAGCATTTCGTATTTCTTTTTGACAGTAGGTAGAGGTATTTGAAAACTTCCAATAGTGATTGTCGGAGATTTTTCAATAACATTAATACCATTCACTTGGAATTGTGTCGGATTATGGGTTCCGGTAAAACCCTTGAGCTTCGAACTCTGGGGTGCGCAGGAAGATCTCTCTCCCCCTAGCTCACACTCTTGCAAAGATCTCAAAGACTAGCTCACCGAACCCGAGGAACAAGAGACACAAGAGTTTATACTGGTTTAGGCCACCGTTGCGGTGTAATACCCTACTCCAGTGTGGTGTGGTGGATTGCCTTGTAGGCTGGGGATGAACAAGTACAAGGGAAGAACAACCTCCTCATGAGAGGTGTTCTTGGGCTCGGTGAGCTTGTGTGTGTCTGGATGGTCTCAATCATCCCCCCTCCTATGGTGGTGGCTAGTACTATTTATAGAGGCCTTGGTCATCTTCCCAAATATTAGGCGGGAAGGGATCCCACAACGGCCAATTTGAAGGGGGGCAATGAGTACAAGTTATCCTGACAAAAGGTGGTCTTCGCCTGCCAAAGGCTCTGGTGGTGACGCCGTCGTGGGCTCCGTGATGACTTTCGTCCTGCCGTCCTGCTGGTCTTGGTCTCGTTGCACAGATATGGAAACCTTTTCCTGATGCCTCGGGACTCCTTGTCTACACCTGCCTCTTTAGCACCAAAGAGGCAACCAGTACTCTGCGCGCGCTGGCGCTCGCCTGGCGCCCGCCTAGCCTTGGTCGTCATGGCTCACGTCACGGAAACCTCACGAGGTGCCCCTCGCCTTGATCTCTCTACTCCTCGCGAGCTAGCCTAGTGAGGCTGCCCTGAGGAGGTCTTGTGTCGTCCTCCTCGCGAGGCTTGGCCCCTCGCGAGGGTCTTGAGTGTTTGCTGATGAAGATGGGCCATACCAGGCCGCTAGTGGAGCCACGCCCTGGGCCGCAGGCAGGCAAGTCTGGGTACCCCCATTCCCAGAACACCGACGGTAGCCCCCGGGCCCAAGGCGTGCTCGTGCTTGGCTTCGCGGCGAAGCCAAGGGGCAAGTGCGGAGCGCCACGGGCCCTAATGGCCTATGGCCTTGATTGACGTGTGGTGATCGACGGGACGTGGGCATCTCCGCTTCCCCATGCTGCCTCGGCAACTGCCTGACTTGACGAGTCCCTGTTGCATGCAGAAAAAGGTCATCATTACCTTTGGTCATGGAGGCCGGCGGTTGGCCTCCCCTTGGCTATAAATGAGGGGAGGGATAGAGCCCCCGTCGCTCATCTCTTGCTCCACTCCGACCGCTTCTTCTTCCTTCTTGCTCCACTGCCCGACAGCAACACTTATGGCGCCGGTGAAGAGGTTCTCGACCGCTGAGAAGGGGAAAGCTCACCAGGAGGGGCCTGGCTCGCCACCGCCTAAGAGGGAGCGTGGTCGTGCCTGCAAGCACGCTGTGACCCCTACTATGGTCCCTGTTGGACGTGGGCGAACTTCCCCGGGGTTCGGCACCATTGCTGGCAGCCGCGGCGGTGCCTCTTCGCACGACGGGTGCCGCCTAGAGCGCGGCAACCCTGTCAATGAAGGGAGGCGCGCCATGATCGCTCGGCCTCCCCGGTCATGCTTCCACTCGGAGGAGGTGCTGCCGGAGTTTGTCGTGTGGTCGGAGAACCCGGCAGGCACTTGGCTTCAACTTCCACGCTCCTTCGCTGGCGAACTGCCGGCCCCAGGTCCCGGCAGTCTCTGGCTGCAGGCCGGCGGCTGCTGTAGCAAGGCTCTGTGGGTCGCGCTGGAGATCTCCGTTGCGGGCAACGTAGCCCTGGCCTGTGGCTAGCAGATGTTCACCCACGCGCACGGCCTGGGTAGGTGGTGCACCCTCTACTTCAAGTATGATGGCGCAGCGACCCTCTTCGTGAGGGTGTTCGGGGAAGACGGTCGCCGCACCGGATGCTTCCCTGAAGACGAAGATGATGGTGGCGAGGTGCTTGGCCTTAGCGACGGCCGTGACGAGCATGAGGGTGACCTTGCCCTCGGCGGCGGCCGCGGTTCGCCCAGCTACGGCAGCTCCTCCTCCAGCGAAAGCTCCAGCAGCGGCGGCTACGACCAGCTGCCACGCTGTCGGGCTCGCTTCGACGACGGTGGCAGGTCATCCCATTGTCGCGCCCTGGTGAAGCGCGAGGAGGGCTCTAGTTGAGTCTGAGGGGCCGATCCTTGTGAGCAGCCGCGTTGTAGGAGCCGCTTTTGCTTGTTCACTCCTTCCCTTTCCCCTGCATTGTCAGAGACGGATATGGGGCCCTGCGAGGGCATGTAATGAACCATGGTGCTTATGTTACTTTTGTGGTGTGTTTATTGCTTCTGGGTTGTGTTGTGAGATCTATGTCTTATACGGGTGTAGAGGGGTAGCTTAGCTCGATGCATTTGGGGCAGCTTTGACCTCATGAGGGCGCGCGTATCTGGGCACCTGGTGGGGCTTCCCACTATTGATTCGGGTGACATCGGGAAGCTGCAAAAATTTGTTAAGAAATCCTTACCCCTTCTTGTGCGAGGCCTGAGGTATGGGCTGGCTATGGCCAAACGCACCGCGTCGGCATGGACTAAAAGGGAACGCGCCAATCACAAGCTCAGACGAGAATGCCTCGCAGAGACCAGGGGAGTGCGCACGCGCATCCACCTGTCTAGCCACCCTCGTGGGGCGTGCGAGGGAGATCGCTGGGAAACTACCGCCCTCCCTGGAGAAAAACAAAGAATAGGGGGAAGAATCAGAAAGAAGAGGGGGTTCAACCAAACCATCAAGAAATGCCAGAACTCCAAATTTCATTAAAGGAAAAAGGGGCAAGCCAACTACACAAAGCAAATGAACAGCCGCGTCCAGCACCTAGTCTAGTCTTCTCACCAGCGCGGAGCTAAGTGATGCCACTAGGATGTGGGAGGGAGGCCCTGAGGCCTGAGGGCAGCACTCCGGAGATTCCGGGGTGTGTACAACCCCACTCATTATTACGTGAGAGTGTCACGAGCGGAGATCTTCACAAGCACTGGGCCTTGCTTCATGTGTAGAACTTCTGGAGGTGCTGGATGTTCAGGCGTTCTAGATGGGGATCACGTCCTGCATCTCCAGGCGCGTGGTGCCAGGCCTGGAGACGCGGGCAATCCTAAACGGGCCTTCCCACATGGGTGAGAGCTTATGCAGTCCTTCCCTGGAGAGCACCCGCCTCAGGACGAGATCGCCCACCTCGAGCGTCCTGGAGCGGAAGGTGGGATAGTTTTACTGTCGCAGCGCCTGCTGGTATCTTGCCACTCAGAGCGAGGCTTCACGGCGACGTTCCTCCCCTAGCACGAGGTCCATCCCTTGCATGGCATCCTGCTGCGTCTCATCAAACGCCAGGACCCACGTGGAGCGATGCCTGACCTCGTGAGGGAGAACCGCTTCTGCTCCGTAGACGAGGAAGAACGGGGTCTCGCATGTTGGCTTGGTGGTGGTGGTGCGGATGGACCACAACACAGACTGGAGCTCGTTGTGCCAGCCCCTACCGCAGGCTTCGAGCTCCTTCTTTAAGGTCCAGATTTTGAGGCCTCTCAAGACCTCTACGTTGGCGCGCTCAGCTTGGCCATTGCACCTGGGGTGTGCCACCGAGGCGTAGCAAATCTGTGTTCCAAGGTTAGAACTGTTGGGGAACGTAGCAGAATTTTAAAATTTTCTACGCATCACCAAGATCAATCTATGGAGTCATCTAGCAACGAGGGAGAGGGGAGTGCATCTACATACCCTTGTAGATCGCGAGCGGAAGCGTTCAAGAGAACGGGGTTGATGGAGTCGTACTCGTCGTGATCCAAATCACCAATGACCGAGCGCCAAATGGACGGCACCTCCACGTTCAACACACGTACGGTTGGGAAAGACGTCTCCTCCTTCTTGATCCAGCAAGGGGAAGGAGAGGTTGATGGAGATCGAGCAGCACAACGGCATGGTGGTGGAAGCAGCGGTGATCTCGGCAGGGCTTCGCCAAGCTCCAACGAGAGGGAGAGGTGTTACGAGGGGAGAGGGAGGCGCCAGGGACTTGGATGCGGCTTGCCTCCCTCCCCTCCACTATATATAGGGCCCCTAAGGGGGGGCGGCCCTAGGAGATCCCATCTCCAAGGGGGGGGGCGGTGGCCAAGGGGGACGTGCCCCCCAAGTCAGGTGGGGCGCCCCCACCCCTAGGGTTTCCAACCCTAGGTGCAAGGGGAGGCCCATGGGGGCGCACCAGCCCACCATGGGCTGGTTCCCCTCCCACTTCAGCCCATGGGGCCCTCCGGGATAGGTGGCCCCACCCGGTGGACCCCCGGGACCCTTCCGGTGGTCCCGGTACAATACCGGTGACCCCCGAAACTTCCCTGGTGGCCAAAACTGGACTTCCTATATACAATTCTTCACCTACGGACCATTCTGGAACTCCTCGTGACGTTCGGGGTCTCATCCAGGACACCAAACAACTTTCGGGTTACCGCATACTAATATCTCTACAACCCTAGCGTCACCGAACATTAAGTGTGTAGACCCTATGGGTTCGGGAGACACGCAGACATGACCGAGACGACTCTCCGGTCAATAACCAACATCGGGATTTGGATACCCATGTTGGCTACCACATGCTCCTCGATGATCTCATCGGATGAACCACAATGTCGAGGATTCAAGTAATCCCGTATAAAATTCCCTTTGTCAATCGGTACGTTACTTGCCCGAGATTCGATCGTCGGTATCGCAATACCTCATTCAATCTCATTACCGGCAAGTCACTTTACTCGTACCATAATGCATGATCCCATGACCAAACACTTCGTCATATTGAGCTCATTATGATGATGCATTACCGAGTGGGCCCAGAGATACCTCTCCGTCATATGGAGTGACAAATCCCAGTCTCGATCCATGTCAACCCAACAGATACTTTCGGGGATACCTGTAGTATACCATTATAGTCACCCAGTTATGTTGTGACGTTTGGTACACCCAAAGCACTCCTACGGCATCCGGGAGTTACACGATCTCATGGTCTAAGGAAATGATACTTGACATTGGAAAAGCTCTAGCGAACGAACTACACGATCTTGTGCTATGCTTAGGATTGGGTCTTGTCCATCACATCATCCTCCTAATGATGTGATCCCGTTATCAATGACATCCAATGTCCATAGTCAGGAAACCATGACTATCTGTTGATCAACGAGCTAGTTAACTAGAGGCTCACTAGGGACATGTTATGGTCTATGTATTCACACATGTATTATGATTTCCGGATAACACAATTATAGCATGAATAATAGACAATTATCATGAACAATGAAATATAATAATAATCATTTTATTATTGCCTCTAGGGCATATTTCCAACAAGAACAATAGGTGTTGAAAAGATTGCTAGCGAACTACGAGCCGTTGTAGGTAATGATGCGGTTAGGGACCCCGAACTGGCTCACGAGGCCCTTGATGAACTTAACTGCTGACCTGGCCGGGATGGTGCGGACGGCTTCCACCTCTGCCCATTTGGTGAACTTGTCGATGGCAACGTAGAGGTAGCGGTAGCCCCTAGGCGCTCGCGGGAACGGACCCAGGATGTCCAGCCCCCAGACCATGAATGGCCACGAGAGCGGGATAGTCTAGAGGCCCTGGGACGGCTGGTGGATTTGCTTGGCATGGAACTGGCAGGCCTCGCTGGACCTTACCAACTCGGTCACGTCGTTGAGTGTCGTGGGCCAGTAGAACCCGCTGCGGAACACCTTGACAACCAGGGTACGCGACGATGTGTGATGCCCGCAGTCTCCACCATGTATGTCAGCCAGCAGCTCGTTCCCCTGCTCCCTGGAGATGCATCGCACTGAAACATCATTTGGTCCTTTTCTGTACAGCTCACCGTCCTGGATGCAGTATGCCGTAGCCTGCCGGGCCACATGCTACGCGTCCTCCTCCTTCTCCAGCATCGTCCAATGCACCAGATATGCCTTGAACTCCTCAGTCCAGCACCCCTCCTGGGGCTCAAGCGCTAGGAGCAGACATGCTCCTGAGGTCGGACCGCAAGCGGGGGCTCTCGAGGCTGGTGGCTTGGGAAGTTCCTCTTGAGATGATGTAGTCTCCACGGTCACGGGAGTCATCGGAGGCTTGAAGAGTCGCTCTTCGAAGACACTAGGTTCTTGGGGTAGACGCCTTGACTCCCTCTTGGCAATCTCGCCGGCCTCCTTATTGGTGTCGCATGGCACATGTTGTAGCTCTAGGCCTAGGAATTGCTTCTCCATCTTGCGCACCTCCATGAGGTACGCCTCCATATGCTCGTCCCTTGGTCCATACACCTTGTTGGAGAAGTTGACGAGGAGCTGCGAGTCACCATTGATGGTGAGACGCTTCACCCCCAAGGCTGCGGCGGCCTTGAGGCCGGTTGCGTATTCCGTGATGTTGTTGGAGACCTTCTCACCCCGCTGGAAGTAGAGCTGCACGACATAGTATAGCTTGTCTTGGGTGGGCGAGACAAGCACAGCGCCAGCCCCCGCGCCTTGTCGTGCGAAAGCGCCATCGAAGTACATGAGCCAGCCATCCGGTGCTTCATTTCCCGGTGAGAGGGATCGGCTCTCGCCCGCTTCGGGCTTCGGAGTGTCGGTCCATTCTGCAACAAAGGTGGCTAGCGCGGCTCCCTTGATAACCCTGGTCGTGTTGAACTCCAACTGAAACGCTTGTAGCTCAATGTTCCATTCAGCGACTCTCCTCGTGGGATTGGGGCTCCGGAGCACCCACTCCAAGGGGTAGGCTGAGATAACCTTGATTGGGTGGCCTTGGAAATAATGGCGTAGCTTGCATGAGGCCACCAGGAGTGCGAGTAAGAGCTTCTGCGGCAATGGGTACCATGCTCTCGCATCGCGTAGCACAGTGCTGACGAAGTATACTGGGTGCTCGACGAGGGCGAGAGCGTCGATGGAGCCCGTGTCCTCTGAAGGTTGTAGTGCCCCTGAGGTGGGGGACATCTCAGGGGCCCGGTCGCCCATCGGGGCCTCCTCAGGCCGGGAGCGCCGTCTTGCAAGGCCTGATCGTCAGCTGATGTCATCGTGGCTTTGGTGCCGCTGCCTTGGTGCCGCATCGTACCCGTCGAAGGTGCAGCGTTGCTCGGCGGGCTCTTGGCCTGACGCTCCTCCCGGACAGCCACAAGCGACGTGCTGGTGGAGTGGGGCGTGGTAGCCAGGTAGAGCACCAGGGGCTCGAGGGGGCGAGGCGCGACCATCACTAGTGGGCTGGTCAAGTATCTCTTGAGGTCTTGGAATGCCAGACCGGCCTCTGGGGTCCATTCGAACGGGCCCTTCTTATTCATCAGCTTGAAGAATGGTAGAGCGTCCTCCCCCAGCTTGGAGATGAAGCGCCCCAGCGAGGTCACTCAGCCTGCAAGCTTCTGCATTTCCTTGAGAGTTTGTGGTGGGCTCATGTCTTCTATTGCCTTGACCTTCTCGGGGTTAGCCTCGATCCCCTGTGAGACACGAGGAAACCCGGTAGCTTGCCGGAGGGGACAACGAACATGCACTTCTCCGGGTTGAGCCACAAATCTACCTGGATAGGTTAGCGAAGGTCTCCTCCAGGTCCTGAATCAGGGTTCTCGCCTCCCTAGATTTTACCATGATGTCGTTGACGTAGGCTTCTTTCATCTTTCAAGTTCCTCATAGTGATCAACAGATATAAATCCCAAGTGACTCAAAGAATAGAGCTATGCTCCCCGGCAACGGCGTCGGAAAATAGTCTTGATAACCCACAAGTATAGGCGATCGCAACAGTTTTCGAGGGTAGAGTATTCAACCCAAATTTATTGATTCGACACAAGGGGAGCCAAAGAATATTCTCAAGTATTAACAATTGAGTTGTCAATTCAACCGCACCTGAAAGACTTGATATCTGTAGCAAAGTATTTAGTAGCAAAGTAATATGGAAGTAGCGGTAATGGTGGTAAAAGTAACAGTAGTAGTTTTTGTAGTGATTGTAACAGTGGCAACGGAAAAGTAACTAAGCAAAGATCAATATGTGAAAAGCTCGTAGTCAATGGATCAGTGATGGATAATTATGTCGGATGCAATTACTCATGCAACAGGTATAACATAGGGTGACACAGAACTAGCTCCAATTCATCAATGTAATGTAGGCATGTATTCCGTATATAGTCATACGTGCTTATGGAAAAGAACTCGCATGACATCTTTTGTCCTACCCTCACGTGGCAGCGGGGTCCTATTGGAAACTAAGGGATATTAAGGCCTCCTTTTAATAGAGTACCGGACCAAAGCATTAACACTTAGTGAATACATGAACTCCTCAAATTATAATCATCACCGGGAGTGGTCCCGATTATTGTCACTTCGGGGTTACCGGATCATAACACATAGTAGGTGACTATCGACTTGCAAAATAGGATCAAGAACTCACATATATTCATGAAAACATAATAGGTTCAGATCTGAAATCATGGCACTCAGGCCCTAATGACAAGCATTAAGCATAGCATAGTCATAGCAACATCAATCTTAGAACTTAATGGATACTAGGGATCAAACCCTAACAAAACAAACTCGATTACATGATAAATCTCATCCAACCCATCACCGTCCAGCAAGCCTACGATGGAATTACTCACGCACGGTGGTGACCATCATGAAATTGGTGATGGAGGAAGGTTGATGATGACGATGGCGAAGGATTCCCCTCTCCGGAGCCCCGAACGGACTCCAGATCAGCCTTCCCGAGAGAGATTAGGGCTTGGCGGCGGCTCCATATCGTAAAACGCGATGAATCCTTCTCTCTGATTTTTTTCTCCCCGAACGTGAATATATAGAGTTGGAGTTGACGTTGGTGGAGCCTCAGGGGGCCCATGAGGTAGGGGGCGCACCCCAGGGGGGCGCCCTGCACCGTCGTGGACAGGGTGTGGGCTCCCTGGTGTTGATTATTTCGCCAGTATTTTTATTTATTCCAAAACGTGTCTCCATTGATTTTCAGGTCATTCCGAGAACTTTTATTTCTGCACAAAAATAACACCATGGCAATTCAGCTGAAAACAGCATCAGTCTGGGTTAGTTCCATTCAAATCATGCAAGTTAGAGTCCAAAACAAGGTAAAAGTGTTTGGAAAAGTAGATACGTTGAAGACGTATCAACTCCCCCAAGCTTAAACCTTTGCTTGTCCTCAAGCAATTCAGTTGACAAACTGAAAGTTATAAAGAAAAACTTTTACAAACTTTATTTGATCTTGTTGTTGTAAATATGTAAATCCAGCATTCAAGTTTTCAGCAAATTATGAACTAACCACATTCACAATAACATTTAGGTCTCATGTTTACTCATATCAATGGCATAATCAACTAGCGAGCAATAATAATAAATCTCGGATGAAAACACTTTTTTCAAAATAATTATAATATGATATAACAAGATGGTATCTCGCTAGCCCTTTCTAAGACCACAAAACATAAATGCAGAGCACCTCTGAAGCTCAAGGACTGACAACATTGTAATTCATGGTAAAAGAGATCCAGTCACAGTCATACTCAATGTAAATTAATAGTAATGCATGCACATGACAGCGGCGCTCTCCAACTGGCGCTTTTTAATAAGAGGATGATGACTCAACATAAAAGTAAATAGATAGGCCCTTCTCAGAGGGAAGCAGAGATTTTTAGAGGTGCCAGAGTTCAAGTTTTGAAATAGAGATGAATAATATTTTGAGTGGTATACTTTCATTGTCAACATAACAACCAAGAGATCTTGATATTCCATGCTACACACATTATAGGCGGTTCCCAAACAGAATGGTAAAGTTTATACTCCGCCACCACCAACAAACATCAATCCATGACTTCTCCAAAACAACGGGTGCATCCAACTAACAACAATCCTGGGGGAGTTTTGTTTGCAATTATTTTAATTTAAGCATGGGACTGGGCATCCCGGTTACCAGCCATTTTCTCATGAATGATGAACGGAGTCCACTCATCTTGAGAATAACCCACCTAGAATGGACGATATAGACAACCCTAGTTGATACATGGGCTATTCGAGCATACAAAACAGAATTTCATTTGAAGGTTTAGAGTTTGGCACATACAAATTTACTTGGAACAGCAGGTAGGTACCGCTTATAGGAAGGTATGGTGGACTCATATGGAATAACTTTGGGGTTTGTGGAAGTGGATGCATAAGCAGTATTCCCGCTTAGTACAAGTGAAGGCTAGAAAAAGACTGGGAAGCGACCAACTAGAGAGCGACAACAGTCATGAACATGCATTAAAATTAATCAACACTGAGTGCAAGCATGAGTAGGATATAATTTACCATGAACATAAGTATCATGGAGGCTATGTTGATTTTGTTACAACTACATGCGTGAACATGTGCCAAGTCAAGACACTCGAATCATTCAAAGGAGGATACCACCCTATCATACCACATCACAACCATTTTAATAGCATGTTCGCACACAAGGTAGACCATTATAAACTCCTAGATAATTAAGCATGGCATGAGCAACTATAATCTCTAATTGTCATTGCAAACATGTTTCATTGTTAATAGGCTAAATCAGGAACGATGAACTAATCATATTTACAAAAACAAGATAGGTTGAGTTCATACCAACTTTTGTCATCTTAATCAGTCCATTATATATCGTCATTATTGCCTTTCACTTGCACGACCGAATGGTGTGGATAATAATAATAGGGCACATTGATACGTCTCCGTCGTATCTACTTTTCCAAACAATTTTGCCCTTGTTTTGGACTCTAACTTGCATGATTTGAATGGAACTAACACAGACTGACGCTGTTTTCGGCAGAATTACCATGGTGTTATTTATGTGCAGAAACCTAAGTTCTCGGAATGACCTGAAACTTCACGGAACAACTTTTTGGAAATAATAAAAAATCCTTACAAAAGATGAAGGCCAGGGGGCCCACCACCTGTCCACGAGGGTGCCGGCGCGCCTGCCCCCTTGGGCGCGCCCCCCTACCTCGTGGGCCTCCCGGAGCTCCTCCGACCTCAACTCCAACTCTATATATTTGGTTTCGGAGAGAAAAAAAATCAGAGAGAAGGATTCATCGCGTTTTACGATACGGAGCCACCGCCAAGCCCTAAAACCTCTCGGGAGGGCTGATCTGGAGTCCGTTCGAGGCTCTGGAGAGGGGAATCCTTCGCCATCATCATCATCAACCATCCCCCATCACCAATTTCATGATGCTCACCGCCGTGCGTGAGTAATTCCATCGTAGGCTTGCTGGACGGTGATGGGTTGGATGAGATTTATCATGTAATCGAGTTAGTTTTGTTAGGGTTTGATCCCTAGTATCCACTATGTTCTGAGATTGATGTTGCTATGACTTTGCTATGCTTAATGCTTGTCACTAGGGCCCGAGTGACATGATTTCAGATCTGAACCTATTATGTTTTAATCAATATATGAGAGTTCTTGATCCTATCTTGCAAGTCTATAGTCACCTATTATGTGTTATGATCCGTTAACCCCGAAGTGACAATAATCGGGATACTTACCGGTGATGACCATAGTTTGAGGAGTTCATGTATTCACTATGTGCTAATGCTTTGTTCCGGTACTCTATTAAAAGGAGGCCTTAATATCCCTTAGTTTCCATTAGGACCCCGCTGCCACGGGAGGGTTGGACAAAAGATGCCATGCTCTTTTCCATAAGAACGTATGACTATATTCGGAATACATGCCTACATTACATTGATGAATTGGAGCTAGTTCTATGTCACCCTAGGTTATGACTGTTACATGATGAACCGCATCTGGCATAATTCTCCATCACCGATCCATTGCCTACGAGCTTTCCATATATTGTTCTTCTCTTATTTACTTTTCCGTTGCTATTGCTATCATCACTACAAAATACCAAAAACATTACTTTTGCTACCGTTACCACTACTATCATATTACTTTGCTACTAAATACTTTGCTGCAGATATTAAGTTTCCAGGTGTGGTTGAGTTGACAACTCAGCTGCTAATACTTGAGAATATTCTTTGGCTCCCCTTGTGTCGAATCAATAAATTTGGGTTGAATACTCTACCCTCGAAAACTGTTGCGATCCCCTATACTTGTGGGTTATCAAGACTATTTTCTGGCGCCATTGCTGGGGAGCATAGCTCTATTCTTTGAGTCACTTGGGATATATATCTGCTTATCATTATGAAGAACTTGAGAGATCCAAAAACCAAGATGTATCCCTCGACTACGAGGGGAGGTAAGGAACTGCCATCTAGCTCTGCACTTGATTCACCTTCTATTTTAAGTAAGCTTGCGACACCTAAACCTGCTTCTGTTATTTGTTCTGATATGTTGCATGTTATTGATGATGCCACTTCTGCTATGCATGATACTTATGATGAAACTACTTCTATGCTTGATACTACTGTGCCACTTGGTGAATTTATTGATGAACAACTTGCTAGGGTTAGAGAGAATGAGAATATTGAATCTGATAATACTGATGAAAGTGATGATTAAGACTCACCTGTTATTCCTAAGGGTTATGTTTTTGAGAAAGAAGCTTCTTTAGCTATTTTAGCTTGCAAAGATAGATACGAACTCAAGAGGTTATTAGCTAAATGGAAGCAGCAATCTCTTAATGCTAGAATGAAACCTGACCCTGCTTTTGCTACTTCACCTATCTGTGTTACTGATAAGGATTATGAATTCTCTGTTGATCCTGATATAATTACTTTGGTTGAATTTGATCCTTTTCATGGCTATGAATTTGAAACTGTTGTGGCACATCTTACTAAATTAAATGATATAGCCACCCTGTTCACTAATGATGAGAGAAGTCGCTACTTTTATATCCTTAAAATATTTCTGTTCTCATTAAAGGGTGATGCTAAGATATGGTTTAATTCTCTTGATCCTGGTTGTGTGTGTAGTCCCCAGGATATGATTTATTACTTCTCTGCTAAATATTTCCCTGCTCATAAGAAACAAGCTGCTTTAAGGGATATATATATATATATATATAATTTTGTGCAAGTTGAAGAAGAGAGTCTCCCACAAGCTTGGGGGAGGCTTCTCCAATTACTTAATGCTTTGCCTGATCATCCTCTTAAGAAAAATGAAATACTTGATATCTTTTATAATGGACTAACCGATGCCTCCAGAGATTACCTAGATAGTTGTGCGGGTTCTGTTTTCAAGGAAAGAACACCAGATGAAGCTGAAATTCTATTGAATAATATGTTGACAAATGAAAATAATTGGACACTCCCTGAGCTAGCTCCTGAGCCTATTCCTAAACCAACTCCGAAGAAAAGAGGTGTTCTATTTCTCAGTACTGAAGATATGCAAGAGGCAAAGAAATCTATGAAATAAAAAGGTATTAAAGCTGAAGATGTTAAGAATTTACCTCCTATTGAAGAAATGCACGGTCTTAATTTACCGCCTGTTGAAGAAACATATGATCCAAATCCATCTCCTATTGAAGAAACTCATGGTCTTGATAACCCGACACAGGTAGGAAAGGTAAATTCTCTCTATAGATATGACAAAGCTGAAATCCCATTTACTAAGTTTGCTAGTCCATGCTTAGATGAGTTTGATAAATTTATGGCTAAGCAAGAAGATTTTAATGCTTATTTTGGTAGACAATTGAAATACAATTCAAATATGCTTGAACACTTGGGTGATTATATGGCTAATGTCAAAGGTGAACTTAAACTTATTAGTAAACATGCTTCTATGGTTACCACTCAAGTAGAACAAGTACTTATAGCTCAAAATGATTTGCTCAATGAATTGAATAGCAAGAATAATGATAATGTTGTTAGAGTTATGACTAGAGGTGGTAGAATGACTCAGGAACCTTTGTATCCTGAAGGCCACCCTAAGAGAATTGAGCAAGATTCTCAGAGAAATAATATAGATGCACCTAGTCCTTCTAATAGGAAGAAAAAGAAAAATGATAGGACTTCACATGCTTCTAGTGAACCTATTATTGAAACACCTGAGAATCCAAATGACATTTCTATTTTTGATGCTGAAACACAATTTGGTAATGAACCTGAAACTGGTGATAATGCTAATAATAATGTTCATGATGATGCTCAACCTAGCAATGATAATGATATAGAAATTGAACCTGCTGTTGATCTTGATAACCCACAATCAAAGAATCAACGTTATGATAAGAAAGACTTTGTTGCTAGGAAACATGGTAAGGAAAGAGAGCCTTGGGTTCAGAAACCCATGCCTTTTCCTCCCAAACCATCCAAGAAAAAGGATGATGAGGATTTTGAGCGCTTTGCTGAAATGATTAGACCTATCTTTTTGCGTATGCGATTGACTGATATGCTCAAAACCAATCCTTATGCTAAGTACATGAAAGATATTATTACAAATAAAAGAAAGATATCGGAAGCTGAAATTTCCACCATGCTTGCTAATTATACTTTTAAGGGTGGAATACCAAAGAAACTTGGAGATCCCGGTGTACCAACTATACCATGCTCCATTAAAAGAAACTATGTCAAAACTGCTTTATGTGATCTTGGAGCCGGTGTTAGTGTTATGCCTCTCTCTTTATATCATAGACTTGATTTGAATAAGTTGACACCTACTGAAATATCTTTGCAAATGGCTGATAAATCAACTACTATACATGTCGGTATTTGTGAGGATGTGCCTATTGTAGTTGCAAACGTTACTATTTTAATGGACTTTGTTATTCTTGATATTCCCAAGGACGATAGTATGTCTATTATTCTTGGAAGACCCTTTTTGAATACTGCAGGGGCTGTTATTGATTGCACTAAAGGCAATGTCACTTTTCATGTTAATGGTAATGAGCATACGGTACACTTTCTGAGGAAACAACCTCAAGTTCATAGTATCAACTCTATTGGAAAAATTCCATCAATTATATTTGGAGGTTTTGAATTTCCTCTTCCTACTGTCAAGAAGAAATATGATATTCTTATTATTGGGGATGTGCATATCCCTGTTGAGGTAACATAGTGTTATTTGAAATTTCTCCGGTTCCATGTTATTCGGAATGAGTTCGTTAACAAGACTTGATCAACCTTGTTAGTGGATTCCTTTTGATGAGCATGAGATGGATGAAACTAGAAGGCACAACCTTCTGTACCCTCCTCTTACTTTCTGTTATTTATATTAAATAAAGTAAAAATAGTATTTTTCTGTCTGTTATCTAATTTATCCATGCAATATAAAATACCCCGAAAATAAAAGTTCTCCAAATGCCCTGAAAGTTAAATATGATTTTTCTAGAATATTTGAGAATATTTGGCACTGAGAACACAACACGGGGGTCATCCACCTGGCCACGAGGGTGGAGGGCGCGCCCTACCCCCCTAAGCGCGCCCCCTGCCTCATGGGCCCACGGTGGCCCTCCTCCACTTATCCTTTCACCCATACACTCCTTCTTCCTCCTACAAACACGAATATCCAGCTCAAACCCGAGTCCAAGCTCATTTTGCTGCCATTTTCGATCTCCTTGCTCAAAGCACCTCTCACAAAACTGCTTGGGGAGATTGTTCCTTGGTATGTGACTCCTCCATCGGTCCAATTAGTTTTTGTTCTAGTGCTTTATTCATTGCAAATTTGTGCTGCTTAGGTGACCCTGTTCTTGAGCTTGCATGTCAAATTTATATGGTCAAAAGTAGTTTTGATGCATGATATAGGCCCTAGGCACTTGTAGGAGTAGTTGTTATCAATATTATTGAGTTTGGTTCACTTTTATTTTGAAGTTACTAAAAATTTCAGAATTTTTGAAAAAATAATGAAGAGACTTTTGAGGGGCTCATCGAGCCGAAGCTCGAAGGAAAAGGCACAGAAGCCCAAATATAATCTGCCTCGCACTGCGGAGGTT